>NC_092873.1:123907710-124152710 GCF_028372415.1 Notamacropus eugenii
TCCAATTGCATCCTCCCAGTTCCTCAAGCTCCCAACCTGAAATTATCCGGGATTCCTCACTATCTCTCACCTACTATATCTAAGCTGTAGCCAAGGCCTGTTGGTTTCACCCTTGCAACATCTCTTGTATGTACCCCCTTCTCTCCTCTGACCTTTTCATCACTCTAGTACAAGCCCTCATCATCTCACAGCTGGAGTTTTGCACTTTTTGCTGGTGGATCTGCATGCCTCAAGCCTCTCCCCACTTCATTCCATCTTCCAATCAGCCACTAAAATGATTTTCTTAAAGTGTGAGTCTGACCATGTCAACCCCTCCTACCCACACTACTCAATAAATTGCAATGGCTTTCTATTGCCTCCGGAAGAAAATACAAAATGGTCTGTTTGGCCTTCAAAGCCCTTCATAACCTAGTTCCATCTTACTTTTCCAGTCTTCTTAAACCCTCCTCTCTAATTGTTATTCTTCAGTCCAATGACACTGGCCCTCTGACTATTCTACAAACAAGACTTACTTCCCAGCATTCTCTCTGGATGACCCTCATGCCTGGGATGCTTTCCCTCCTCAACTCTGAACAGGTTTTCTTTACTTCCCACTTAAAATTTCAACTTCACATTAAGTTTCTTCCAACCCCTTAAATTCCGATACCTTCCATCTATTAATTATTTCCTATTTATCCTGTATATAGTTTACTTTATGTATGTTTATTGTCATGTTATCTCCCCCAATAAGTTGTAAGCTCCTTGAGGACAGGGAGTATCTTTCGACTTATTTTGTATCCCCAGAGCTTAGCACAATACTTGGCAGATAGTAGGCACTTAATAAGTAAATAAAGATTGATTGATTGATTATACAGTATGGCCTCTTAAATCCTGGATATTACTTCAGAAGTCTTGTACAGTTCTGAGGTGTGCTGTTGCTGTACACTACTGTTCACAAGCAGAAGCATCTTGAAGCTCTCATGAACCATAAGGAATCCCTCTTTCTTTTGGACCTTAACCTAAGACACCTTTCATTAAAGTGGTGAACATCTTTGCAAGCCTACATCTCATTACGTTACGTCTTTCTTGATAGGAATAAATTAGAGAGCCATTGAAAAACTGGACAGAGTTTTAACTGTGTTTTTCAGTTAACTGTGAAGGACTTGGCTGATCTGAACATAGGTCCAAGAGGCCTTGTTGTATGAAATCCATTAAGGTTTTTTGTTCCTCCAAGTAAAATGTCTTTCTATTTTGCAGGAGTTTGGGGGCACAGGAAAGGGTATGAGGGTATAGAATCATTGAAAAACAATGAAATCACAATGTTATTGCAATTTCTGTACCTTTTAGAAAATATAGTTGGACCTCCTCTTCTACAATAAATCTCAAGATTCTATTAAAACACACAGCAGGTACACTTTGTTTTCCAATTACATGATGAAATTTTTCTCCGTCTCTCCATAACGTCCCCCTCCCTAAGAAGGTATTTCATTTTTTTGCTTATTACATGCCCAAATTTGATATTTGTTGCTGTTATTAAGTTGTTTGGCAGGCACGCTTTGATAAGAGGGAAGGGGAAGGAGAACGAGAACATTGCAAAGAGAGGCTAAGCATGGGCAAACTGATGCAATAGTAGCTGGGTATCAGGGGAACAGTATAAGGGCGCTAATTGCATGGTTAAGGAAATACCTAGGGGTAGATAGGAAGAGGTGATTTGGAGGTGAATGACTGCAAAAGAGAAAGTTAGACAATTTTAGAACTTTTCATGGGGAAATAACATCTTATAATTTATTAGTAATAGCATTTTACAATTATTATAACATATTTATTATTAATAACATCTTGTAATTTATTAGTAAAAAATTGTATCCAAGGATACGGTAGCTCTCAGATACTTCAAAATTACGATGTTCTCATTGCACTGACTGTGAGAATGCTCAACCATCAGAAAACGATTTGTATTTGTTTTTTATAAAAGAAAAAGAAAAAAATTCTTCTGATAGCCCTTCTGTCTTAATCTGAGTGAGATTCTTGAGACAGAGAAAGAAAGAATTATCTGGGAATTTTGCTCATAAGGTTCATAGAGTAAGTTATTGTTTTGAAAAGTTTTGATGGAAAAGGTTTTGTAAAAGAAAAAAGATTGCTTGCTTTACAAGTTACATGATAAGGCCTTTTCAAAAAAATCAGAAATTTATAAAAATAACTTTAAAAGCAAATTATTATCCTATCATACTTTAACTGCTGGCTGTATGAAGTGGTTGAAGCCTGGTACATTTGGATTGCTAGCCTTTTAATCACCACCAGTTTTTTTCAGTCCTGTTGATGAGAATCTGAAACATCTTACAAACTTCACTAAGTGAAGAAGGACTACCAAGCATGCTAAATTTGAAATAGGTCATAGATTTCACTAAGAAATAATATTGAATATGCACTCACTTTTTAAATTCTATGAACCATTGTACTGGACTGGAAATGCATATGGGTTGGGCCTTAGTGCTGGCAAGCACAACTAAATATGGCCAGATATTAGGAAAACCTTCAGGGTTGTAACATGTAAATAAAAGAAGCCAAAGCAAAGAAGATGATGCCCAAGCAAAGCGGAAATTGGATTAGTTTGTCAGAAAAACATTTATTGTCAGGCACTGTTTTAGGTACTTGTGATACAAAGAGAGAAGTGAAAAATCCCTACCTTCTAATAGGAGAGACTGTATAAATGTGTGTTTGCATAACCTATGCTAAATGAATATAAATAAGTTGTGAGAAGGAGGGATCAGGGCAAACTCCATGTAGAAGGTGGTATTTGAGCTGAGTCTTAAAAGGAGCTAAGGGCCATGTTGCTTCTCCATCAAATTTAAAGCTGAAACTTCCTATATTTTGCCTCCCTTATTGCAATGCAAACTCCTTAAGAGCAGGGGCTATCTTGTTTTTCTATTTATATCCCTAACGTTTAGCATAGTACTTGTCACACAGTAAGCACTTAATACATGCTTCTCCATTCTTTTATTCACTCACTCACTGAGTCACTCATACATTCATTCTAAGAAGTGGAGATTAGGAGGAAATAGCTTCCAGGCATAGCAGACAGTCAACGCAAAGTCAGGGATCTGTGAGATGGAGTGCAACGTATGGGGAACAGCAAGGAGCCCAGTATGGTTGGATTGTGAAGTGTGTGAGAAAACTGCAATGGTAGGAAGAGGGCAAGCTCTGAAGTGCAGTAAGTGCAAAAGAGGTGTTTATATTTGGTCCTCAAAGTAATAGGAAACCATTAGAGTTTGTTGAGCAGAGCAGTGTCATGAGCAGATCTGAGCTTTAGGACAATAAGGAAAGTCTCTCAGTAGACACAATTTGGAACTCTTGGCAGTTTCAGGTGACATTATGTATTGCTTCACTCATGGAGATGCGGGCACAGGAGAACAGATCTCAAGAGCCAGATTGTTACGGGTAGGGATTGGACAAATCAATTAATTTCTTTTGGCTTCAGTTTCCTCATATGTAAAATGAGGGGGCTGAGCTAGATGATCTTTGAAGTCCTTCCTATCTATGAATCTATACTCTACTGACGACTTCCCACTCAGATCTAATTTACCTAAGGCAAAGCAAGATCACAATCCTGAAGTAATGGGGTTCTAGGCACAGAACCAAGACATGCTAGGGTACTGGTAGACAAAGGAAGGGTGCAGTTATTGTACCTGCATATAAGGAATGAGTTTGGTTAATGTAAAAAAGTCAGGGTCATGTTTATTGAAAGAGGAAAGGACAATGACTGTAGGGCTCTTATGCAGACCTGTGCTTGGTCCCAGATTTTATGTAGAGCTGCATTTACAGATAGAGATAAAGTAATTCCATTAGGGAAATTAATAAGTATATCTAATTATGGAGTTAAACAGATTGTTACAGTAAAACACTCAGCTGAACTGGCATTAGTCTCAGGCATACTCTAGAATTTGAAAAATTATGGGGTGGAGCCAAGATGGTGATGTAGAAACAGAGACCTGCTAGAGCTCCCCCTCCAAACCCTTCAAAAAACCTGTAAAAAATGATTTTAAACAAATTCTAGAGCAGCAGAAGCCACAAAAGGAAAGAATGAAGCAAATTTCCAGCCCAAGACAATCTGGAAGACAGACAGGAAGGGTCTATTGCAGTGGACTGGGAGCAGAGTATAGTTCCATGTGGATCATATTGAGTGTGGACAAAGCTGGAGAAGGCCTTAGGGGACTGAATTGCTGGCAGCTCCTATGGTTTTCAAACTTCAAAACCCACAAATGCCAAAGATAGTTTTGAAGGTCAGTGGTAAGGGTCTCTCACCTGGCTGAGTGGGGGGCATGGTTCTGACCACAGCCCCAGTCCTAGCTCCAGCCTCAGATCCATGATGGCAGCAGCCACTACTGAAGCAGAGGCTGCTTCTGGAGACCTACACTTAACAGAGAGCTCAAAAGTCAAGTAATTGGCTGGGAAAATGAGCAAACAGGAGGAAAAGAAATGGATGATACATTTATACTTTCTTGGTGAAGAGGTATTTTCTTATATCATTGGTGACAAGCAAAATCAAAACATACAACCAGAAGACAACAAACACAAAGCTCCTGCATCCAAAGCCTCTAAGAAAGTTATGAATTAGTCTCAGGCCATGGAAGAGCTCCAAAAGGATTTTGAAAATCAAGTAAGAGAAGAAGAGGAAAAATTGGGAAGAGAAATAAGATTGATGCAAGAAAATCATGAAAAATGAGTCAACAGCTTGCTACAGGAAATCTAAAAAAATGCTGAAGAAAAAACACCTTTAAAATTAGACTAACCCAAATATCAAAAGTGGTCCAAAAAGTCAATGAGGAGAAGAATGCCTTAAAAAGCAGAATGGGCCATATGGGAAAAGAAGTCCAAAAGCTCACTGAAGAAAATAATTCCTTAAAAATTAGAATGAAGCAAATGGATGCTAATGACTTTATTAAAAATCTAGAAATTAAAAGAAAAAACAAAAGAATGAAAAAATAGAGGACAGTGTGAATTATCTCATTGGAAAAATAACTGACCTGGAAAATGGATCTAGGAGAGAGAATTTTAAAAATTATCGGACTATCTGAAAGCCATGATCAAAAAAAGAGCATAGAGATCATCGTTCAAGAAATTATCAAGGAAAGCTGCCCTAATATTGTAGAAACGGAGGGTGAAATAGAAATGGAAAGAATCCACCAGCCACCTCCTGAAAGATATCCCAAAAGGAAAACTAGGAATATTGTACCCAAATTCCAGAGTTCCCAGGTCAAGGAGAAAATATCACAGGCAGCCAGAAAGAAACAATTCAAGTACTGTGGAAATACAATCAGGATAAAACAAGATTTAGAAGCTTCTACCCTAAGGGATCAAAGGGCTTGGAATATGATATTCCAGAGGTCAAAGGAGACAAGATTAAAACCAAGAATCACTTATCCAGCAATACTGAGTATAATTCTTCAGGGGAAAAAGGGAACTTCAATGAAATAAAGGATTTCCAAGCATTCTTTTTGAAAAGACCAGAGCTGAATAGAAAAGTTGACTTTCAAATGCAAGAGTCAAGAGAAGCATAAAAAGGTAAACAGGAAAAAGAAGCCATAAGGGACATATTAAAGTTGAACTGTTTACATTCCTACATGGAAAAATAATGTGTGTAACTCATGAGACCTTCTTCAGTATTAGGATAGTTGGAGCAAATATATGTATGTATATATGTATATGTATATGTATCTGTGTGTACATATATATGTATATATACATAGACACACACATACACACACACATACATACACAAAGAGAGAGAGAGAGATGGCACAGGGTAAGTGGAATATGAAGGGATGATATAAAAAAAAGAAAATTAAGTGTTAAGAGGAATTATACTAGAAGAAATAGAAAGGGAGAAGCAGATGTAGTAAATCATCTCACATAAAAGAGACAAGAAAGAGATTTTACAATGGAAGGGAAGAAGGGAAAGATAACAGGAAATAAGTTAACCTTCCTTTCATCAGATTTGGCCTCAGGAAGGAATAACACACACATTCAATTGGGTATGGAAGTCTATCTTATCCTACAGGGAAGCAGGGGGGAAGGGGATAAGAGAGAGGGGTACTAGAAGGGATGGCAGATTGTGGGAAGGGGTAATCAGAAGCAAACAAACACTTTGGTAGAGGGACAGGTCAAAGGAGAGCATAGAATAAATGGAGGGTAGGACAGAATGGAGGGATAATTAGTCTTTTACAACATGACTGTTATGGAAGTGTTGTTGCATGACTACACATGTATAACCTATATCGAATTGCTTGCCTTCTCAATGAGGGTAGATGGGGAGGGAGGAAGGGAGAGAATGTGAAACTCAAAGTTTTAAGAATGAATCTTAAAAATTGTTTTTATATGCAACTCAGAAATAATATATATGTGTGTGTGTGTGTGTGTGTGTGTGTGTGTGTGTGTGTGTGTGTGTGTGTATAGGCAATGGGATATAGAAATCTATCTTGCCCTATAGAAAAATAGAAAGGAAGGGGTATGGGGGCAGTGATAGATGGGAGAACAGATTGGCAGAAAAGCTAATCATAATACATGCTGTCCTTGGGTGGGAGATAGGGGGTAGGGGGGGGAAAATTTGATTTTCAAAATTTTTTGGAAGTGAATGTTGAAAATTAAAAATAAATACCAAAACTTATGGGATACTGCAAAAGCAGTTATTAGGGGAAGTTTTATATCTCTGAATGCTTACATAAATAAAATAGAGAAAGAGCAGATCAATGACTTAGGCTTGCAGTTGAAAAAGCTAGAAAAAGAACAAATTGAAAATCCCCAAGTAAATACCAAATTAGAAATACTGAAAACCAAAGGAGAGATTAATAAAATTGAAATTAAGAAAACTATTGAATTAATAAATAAAACCAATAGTTGGTTTTATGAAAAAACTAATAAAATTGATAAACCTTTGGTTAATCTGATTAAAAAAAAGAAAGAAGAAAACCAAATTACTAATCTTAAAAATGAAAGGGGTGAACTCACCTCCAATGAGGAGGAAATTAAAACAATAATTAGAAACTACTTTGCCCAACTTTATGCCCACAAATTCGATAATCTAAACGAGATGGATGAATATTTTAAAAAATACAAATTGCCCAGATTAACAGAAGAGGAAGTTGAATACTTAAACAACCCCATCTCAGAAAAAGAAATTGAACAAGCCATCAATGAACTCCCTAGGAAAAAATCTCCAGGGCCAGATGGATTCACAAGTGAATTCTATCAAACATTTAAAGAACAGTTAATTCCAATACTACATACACTATTCTTGAAAATTGGGGAAGAAGGAGTCCTCCCAAATTCTTTCTATGATACAAATATGGTTTTGATACCCAAACCAGGAAGAGACAAAACAGAGAAAGAAAATTATAGACCAATTTCCCTAATGAATATAGATGCAAAAATTTTAAATAAGATTTTAGCAAAACGAATACAGCATCTAATCACGAGATTAATACATTATGATCAGGTAGGATTCATACCAGGACTACAGGGCTGGTTCAATATTAGGAAAACTATTAGCATTATCGACCACATCAACAACAAAGCTAACAAAAACCACATGATTATCTCAATAGATGCAGAAAAAGCTTTTGACAAAATACAACATCCATTCCTACTAAAAACATTGGAGAACGTAGGAATAAAGGGAACTTTCCATAAAATAATAAGCAGTATCTATCTAAAACCTTCAGCAAGCATTATATGCAATGGGGATAAGCTAGATGCATTCCCAATAAGATCAGGGGTGAAACAAGGTTGTCCATTATCACCACTATTATTTAATATGGTACTAGAAATGTTAGCTGTAGCAATTAGACAAGATAAAGATATCCAAGGAATTAAAATAGCCAAAGAAGAAACTAAGTTATCACTCTTTGCAGATGATATGATGATTTACCTAGAGAATCCCAGAGATTCAAGTAAAAAATTACTAGAATTAATAAACAACTTTGGCAAAGTTGCAGGGTACAAAATAAACCCACACAAATCTTCTGCATTCCTATATATTAGCAACAAAGTCCAACAGCAAGAGATAGAAAGAGAAATCCCATTTAAAGTTAGGGTAGACAGTATAAAATACTTAGGAGTCTACCTGCCAAAACAAACCCAGGGATTATATGAACACAATTACAAGACACTTTTTGGACAAATAAAGTCAGATTTAAGTAAGTGGAAAAACATTAGTTGCTCATGGGTAGGCCGTGCTAATATAATAAAAATGACAATTCTACCCAAATTAATATACTTATTTAGTGCCATACCAATTAAACTATCAGACAATTACTTTCTAGAGCTGGACAAAATAATATCAAAATTCATTTGGAAAAACAAAAGGTCCAGAATATCAAAGGGACTAATGAAAAGAAATGCTTGGGAAGGTGGCCTAGCGCTACCAGACCTCAAACTGTACTATAAAGCAGCAATTATCAAAACCACTTGGTATTGGCTAAGAAACAGAGAGGTAGACAAGTGGAATAGACTTGGCACTCAAGATGCAGTAGGCAAGGAATATAGCAACCTTCTGTTTGATAAACCCAAGGACCCCAGCTTCTGGGATAAGAACTCATTGTTTGACACAAATTGCTGGGAAAACTGGATAACAGTGTGGCGGAAATTAGGCATAGACCCATACCTGACACCGTACACAAGAATAAAGTCCAAATGGGTACATGATTTAGGTATAAAGATCGATACCATGAATAAACTGGAGAAGCAAGGAATAGTGTATTTATCAGATCTATGGAGAAGGGAAGAATTCTTTACTAAAGGAGAGATAGAATGCATTATGAAATGCAAAATGGATAACTTTGATTACATTAAACTGAGAAGTTTTTGCACAACCAAACCCAATGCAACCAAAATCCAGAGGGATGTGGTAAATTGGGAAAGAATTTTTACAGCTAAGCTCGGGGATAAAGGCCTCATTTCTAGAATATATAGAGAACTGATCCAAATGTATAATCATACAAGTCATTCCCCAATTGATAAATGGTCAAAGGATATGAACAGGCAATTTTCAGAGGAAGAGGTTAAGGCTATCTATAATCATATGAAAAAATGCTCTAAATCACTATTGGTTAGAGAGATGCAAATCAAAACAACTCTGAGGTACCACATCACACCTATAAGATTGGCAAACATGACAGAACAAGAAAATGATAAATGCTGGAGAGGATGTGGGAAAGTTGGAACACTAATTCATTGTTGGTGGAGATGCGAGCGCATCCAACCATTCTCGAGAGCAATTTGGAACTATGCCCAAAGGGCTACAAAAATGTGCATACCCTTTGACCCAGCAATATCGCTACTAGGACTATATCCCCAAGAGATCATAAAAATGGGAAAGGGTCCCACATGTACAAAAATGTTTATAGCAGCACTCTATGTAGTTGCCAAAAACTGGAAGTCAAGGGGATGTCCATCAATTGGGGAATGGCTGAATAAATTATGGTATATGAATGTAATGGAGTACTATTGTGCCATAAGAAATGATGAACAAGAAGACTTCAGAGAGGCCTGGAAGGACTTATATGACCTGATGCTGAGTGAAAGGAGCAGAACCAGGAGAACTTTATGCACAGCAACAACCACAGTGTGTGAGAGTTTTTTCTGGTAGACTTAGATTTTTGTAATAACACAAGAACTTCTTACCAAAAAAAAAAAAAACCCAATGGAGGATCTCAAGGCAAAATGCCTGCCACACTCAGAGAGAGAAATATGGAAGTCACTCACATATTGTAGCAGATCATGTTTGTGTATGTGTATGTGTTTGTGTATCATGTTCTGATTTGTTATACGATTTCTTTCATTTATTTTAGTCTGACTACATAGCATGACTATAGTGAAAATATACTCAATAGGAAAGTATATGTAGAATCTATACAGAATTGTATGCAGTCGTGGGGAGGGAGGGGGGGAGTGGGGGGTAGGTGGGGGGGATAAAATCACAATTGTATGGCAGTGATTGTTAAACATTACAAAATAAAAAAAAATAAAAAGAAAAAGAAAATTAAAAATAAATACATTTTTTAAAAACAGAACATAAAAAAAAATCACTTATGTCACCTTGGTTTCCTACTCTTGAAACTTTCTTCATAAAAATGGACTAAAAATTATGCACTACATAATTTACTAATCATTAGTTATTCAATCAAAGATGAAGCATTATTTTATAAGTGATTTTTTTCTTCTCTCAATTAATTAATTAATCCCAATTTGACTTATCAGCAGTCTTTAATTTCTCAGCAGCCCAGGACATTCTGTTATATTGGGTCCATACATATGTATCATGAATATTTTCTTCCACAAAAAAAGAATTGGAATGGACTGGGAATGACAAGGGCCAAATAACAGCACAGCACTTGGCACATAGTAAGTACTTAATAAACATTTATTGACTGAAACGACTGATTACTGATGTGAACATTATATGAGAATCTACTGTGTATGGTCAGAAAATTAATGATTATTTATGGCAAAAATCAAAATCAACATGGAATTAGAAGAATACAGATGAGAAGAGACTGTGAACAACTATGGGAAACAGGAAAAAGAGGTAAAGATACTGCTTTTTTAGAACATGACCATTTCCTACAACAGTTTAACACAGCAATATCCACAGTGAAGAAGGCCAAATAGCCCCTAACCCACAGTCAATGGGCATTTGAGCTCCTCACCAGCCAAAGAGATATGGAAAGCAAATAGAGCACTATTTTAGAATATAGAATTACAGAATTGGAAGGGAATTCTGTATTTATTTAGTCCAACATAGACAATACAAACTTATTTTTAACAGAATGGCAACAGATTACAAGCAATTATTCCCTCACAGAACAACAAAATCAAATTTTGGAAGCAAAACTAAGTCTACAAAAGTTTAGCTTAAGTCTCAACAGAAACATATCATCTCAAGAGTATTTATACATGAAACTAGCAAGAGATGAATAATCGATTACTATAGAATGCATCTATCTTTATTTCTATAGCTAACTATTTTTGCCAATTTATTGACTTTTTATTTTTTTAGTCTTATATTTATTTTTGTTACATTTTGAATTCTGAGCTGTCTCCCTCCCTCCCTGCTAACTCTACACTAGAGAAAGCCAACATCTGACACAGATATAACTATATAATACATAATTCCATATATCAGTTCTCTCTCTGGAGGTGGATAGCATTTTCTTTCATCAGTCTTTTGTAGCTGGTTTGAATATTCATATTACTCAGAATACCTTAATTGTTCACAGTTACTCTTTGAACAATATTGCTATTACTGTAGACAACATTCTCTTTATTCTGTTCGTTTCACTCTTTATTATATCATGCAAATTTTTCCAATTTTTTTTTTTCTAAAATCAACCTGATCATTTCTTACACCACAGTAGAATCCCATCAGAATCATATACTACAACTTAATCATCCCCTCAATTGATGAGCAATTTCCAGTTCTTTGTCACCACAAAGAGAGCTACAATACATATACATATGCATATGTACATATAGGTCCTTTTCCTTTTTTCCCTGATCATCTTGGAACACAGATCTAGTAATGGTGTTGCTAGGTCAAAGACTATACACAGTTTTATGATTCTTTGGGCATATATCAAGATTGCTCTACAAAATGGTTGAATCATCAGTTCACAGTTCTACCAACAGTGTATGTGTCCTAATTTTTCCACATCCTCTCCATCATTTGTCATTTTCCCCTTTTATCATAAAGCTATTTATTTTCATAATCAGTAGAAATACCAGAATTGAACTCAACACCTTAGTTCCCTTTGTGATATATGAAGTTAAAATTTATATAGATAAAGCCCTGAAAAGAAGCTGGACAAGATAAAGTACTCACTGATGAAATATATGCTCCAAGCCATAGCCCTGAAAGCAATGAGGGACTCTTTTATAAGGTAACTCAAGGAAACAGATGATACCAAACTAATTGGAAAAAAATCAGAGAGGATATTACAAACTAAAAGTGAAAGGAATATCTAAATAGTGACTAATAGGGCTCGTTTCTCATATTTATAAAGTCATTATGAGAATCATCTACATGCACTTGACAATATTCTTAATGAAACTATGAGATGGGAAAGGATATGTTTTACATATGATCTTGTATAATATACAACATATTTAAAGCTATAGTTACCTGAAAAGTTTAAAAATATAAAATCCCTCTGTGTTTATTGTTTGTTAATATTTTAAAAATCACTTGACTTGTTAAGTAGAATATAGCCTTCAAGGGTTTCCTTCATTAAGGACTTTCAAACACATATGTTAAAAAAATCATGCAAGATTCCTCCATCAGTGATAACTGTTCAATAACTGTAATTATTACCATCATGAAAGGCATAACAGAGAGATGCATGTCTCTTAAATTTATTCACCATTTCCAAAGAAGATGTCCTGTATGAGGTGCAAGTGGAAGAGTGATTCCTAATATATAGTTACAGACCTCAAGGTTTTCCTGGTAACTGATTCCATCAAGTCTCAAAAAATTGCAAGACCTCCTCAACAAGATCGATGATTGCTCAAAAGATTTAAACCTAATGGATGAAGAATGAATATGACATTCATACTGAGAGACAGTCTATTGAATAAATAAATGGATAAATATTCATCTGTGTCAGACACTGCAGATAGTGAGCTGAGCTAAGCTTTGAATAGTAAGGAGAAATCAGACTGGATTACATCTGGAAAACAGTTGTGTTTTTTCAAGGATCTCAGGCTGCTTCCCAGGAAAAAATCTAATGAGTTGTAAGAAAACATCAGGCTCCATTGTATCTGGGAAAGTGCTGTGTTTTCAATGATCCCAGGCTGTTCCTTGGGAAAAAAAATACATACATATGTGTATGTATATGTATGAATACACACATATATACACATGTATGTGTGTAAACACACACACATATACACACACATATAAAAGTACATGTATATACTAAGCTTGCATATATACTCTCTAGATGAGGTATACTTGTGAATTTTAGAACATGACTGTCTCTGAAGAATTGGATAATGGAATGATGTATATTAGTCTCAAATAGGATATAATCTATGTCCAATAATGAAAGCAATGATATAAAAATAGAAAAAAAGAAAAGTATAAATGAAAAGGAGGCAAACAATTCACATGGCTATGGAAAACAGAAGACTATTGAGCCAACAAACACTTTTTAAAGCAAGTTCTAAGTACCAGGCACTGTGCTAAGCACTGTGGATACAAAAGAGGGAGAAGAAACAAAATACAGGTCACAGTCTAATGGGGAGACAAGTAAACATGTATGTACAAATAAGTTATATAAAGGATACATAGGAATTAATAGAGGTAAGTCACTAGAGTTAAGAGAAAGAGTCCATGTAAAAGATAGGATTATAGATGGGACTTAAAAGGATCCAGGGAAGCCAGTAGGTAGAAAATATGAAGGAGAGTATTCCAGGCATGAGGGACAGCCAGAAAATGTATCCAAAAGGGAGAAATGGGAGTGTCTTGTTCATAGAAAAATGTGAAGGCTAATGTCACTGTATCAGAGTATGTGTTGGGGTATAAAGTGTAAGCATATTAGAAAGGTAGGAGAGGGTTAGATTACAAAGGACTTTGAAGGTCCCAAAGAGAATTTTTTATGTGATCCTGGAGATAACAGAGAGTCACTGGAGATTACTGAGTGGGAAGGTAGGGTGGGGACAGGGGAGGATAGTGAGTGGGGATGATGTGATCAGACTTAGGCTTCAGGAAAATAACTTTAGTGGCTGAATGGAAAATGGTTTGGAGTGGCGAGAGACTCCAGATATGCAAACCCACCAACAAGTTATTGCAATAGTCTAGGCATGAAGGGGTGAGGGCTTTCACTAGACTGGTCAGAGGAGCAAAGAGACCATATTCAAAAGATATTACAAAAGTAAAATCAACAGACTTGGCAAGAAATTGGTTGTGGGGAATGAAAGATAGTGAGGAGTCAAGGGTGATACATGGTTTGAGATGCTAAAGAACTAGGATAATGGCAGCACTCTACAATAACAGGGTAGGTGAGGGGTGGGGAGAGCTTGCAGGTTTAGAGAGAAAGACAATGAGCTCAGCTTTAGACATATTAAGTTTAAGATGTCTAGTAGTTGTCCAGTTCAAGATGTCTGAAAGGTAGTTGGAGATGTGAGATCAGAGGTGAGCAGCAAGGTTGAGGCAAGATAGATTTGAGAATCAGTATAGTGACAGCAAATAAAATCTTGGGAGCTGATCAGGTCCCAAGATCACTAACTTCACAAAGTGAAATAGTATAGGAGAACTGAAGAGGGCCCAGGATGGAACTCTGTGGGACACCTATATTAGAGGTTAGATGAGGATTCAGTAAAGGAGACTAAAAAGAAACGGTCAAATACAAGGAGAAACAAAAAAAGCATGGTATCTCAAAAACCTAGAGAGAAGAACATATCAAGGAGAAGAGGGCGATCAACATTGTCAAACGCTGGACAGCTGTCAAGGAGAATGAGGATTGAGAGAAGGCCATTGGATTAGATAACTAAAAGCTCACTGGTAACCTTGGAGAGAGATGTTTTGAAGGAAAGAAGTGATCAGAAGTCAAACTGTAAAGGATTAAGAACAAAATGATAGGAGAGGAAGTGAAGGCACCTGTCAAGCAGATAGACGGCACATTGGAAAGAGTGGTTGGACTGGAGTTAGGAAGACTCGTCTTCCTAACTTTAAATCTGGCCTCAGACACTTACTGAATGTGTGACCCTGGGCAAGTCATTTAATCCTATTTGCCTCAGTTTCATCATCTCTAAAACGAGCCAGAGAAAGAAATGGCAAACCACTCCAGTATCTTCATCAAGAAAACCAGAAATGGGGTCATGAAGAGTCAGATATAACTGCAAACAACTCCACAACAACTCTGTAAATGGGCTTTGGAAGAGTTTAGTTACAAAGGGAAGGAGAGATATAAGCCTTTTGCAGAGATAGAAGAATCAAGTGACAATTTTTTGAAACTAAGTGGAGGGACCCCCATGAAATGTAAAAAGACCTAGAAGATGATGGTAGAGAATTTAGGAGAAAACATGATTATGAGATGGAGAGTATGAAAATTTATACTGATAAAGGCAACGTCTATATCAGTGAGTATGAGATCATAGATCCATTAAATCATTGAAATGCATGTGAAATTAATTTAATATTATACTGGAACTGAAATTTTCACAGTGTTTTACCTTTATTATTCCATGAGACTGCATAACAATATCCTGAAGTAATGTAAATTTTATTCTCATTTTATCAATGAGGAAACTGAGGTTCAGGGAGGCAAAGTAATTTACGCTATGTCCCATAGCTAGTGAGTGGCAGAAGAGAGCCAACATTTGAAGATTCATTTCACAAGTCCAGTTCCCCTGCTTGTTCCCTTTGTAACTTATTCCCTCTGTAACTATTTTTAATAAAACTAAGAAAAAATCTCACCCAGTCACAATTCAGGCCAATAGGAAAGTGTCATGATGCCTCATTAATCCCAATTTACAGGTGTGGTATAATAGAATGTGCAGTGTGAATGAGGAGACCTAGCTTCTTCTCCAGGCTGAGCTCCTAACTGTGATTTTGAACAAGTCAAGTAGTCATTTTTGGTTTTCACCAAAGTCATCTATTAAAAAAATGATGAGATTCCTAAGGCCCCTTTTAAATCTAATTTTCTAAGATTCTTAGATATTATCTTGCTTTAATTTCTTATCTAGAAAATGTTGCATCCATCCACATACCTTTGTTAATACTATTTCCTCTCCCAGAAAAAAAAAATGTTTTATGATCTCCCGCCCTACTATTTCTTCTCCTTACTTGGTTTTGCCTATAGAAGAGACCATAGAATGTAATGCCTGCCTCCCACCACCCCCATCAAATTTTATGCAAAAAATACTGACTCCAGAATATGAAGTGAATTACCCAAGATTACACAAGAGATCTGGGATTTGAATTCCAGTTTTCTTTCTTCAAATTCAATACATTTTCCATTCTGTTCCATAGCCTAAGAAAACTATTTTTAATAAAACTAAGGAAAAATCTCATCCAATCACAATTCAGGCCAATAAGAAAGTCTCTATATAAGAAGAGAGAAAAAAGTAAGAAGAAGCTGCCCATTAAGTCAAATAGAAACCAATATGGCTGATTGTTTTGATTAACTGAATTCAGAACAAAAAAGACAAAGTTTATTTTATGACTTGTGGTTTAACACAAGCAGGAAAGAAAGAAGAAAGGCCTGTTCCAGGTTCTTTTGAAATTGTAAAACACTGAAAAGAAAAAAAAAAAAACACCCCATTCTTTGGTTCATTGGGTTTATAAATCATGTTTCTTCTGTGTAATCAGATGCACAAAAGTATTGTGATTTTTTTCAACCTCAGCATTTTTTCCCCCTGGGAGACATTATGTAAGAACTTTGTGCTTTGACAGGCATTTAAAATTTTGTGTGTGTAAATACATATTTGGGAAACAGTATTTTCTTGCCAATTTCCAATGCAGAAATTAGATAATACTAGACTGAACAGTTTAGTGGTGTTTTTTCTTTCTTTCTCCTTCAGGTCAAACTTTGATTCTAAAGTACCAAAATGTCTAATACTCATTCCTCTCTCTATGCATTTTCCTGCCCAACACCCTATTTCATTAACTGTTGGCACTGTGGAATCCAGAATTTGATGCCAGAGGAGATATTATTCCTTTGACAATTAGATAACACATTCATGTCACCAGAAAGCATGAACATAAAGTCAGTGACTCAGCGCAAGGAATGAATTTGAGGATCATAGCAATGTGTTATTCCAGAATTGTTTATGTTGCTCATGGATTCTCCTTTCCACAATGTCTCACTTTCATCTTTTTCCCCCCAGGACTGACTCTCTGGCTTAATTTTTAAGTTAGCATTTTATTTTTCCATAGAACAAAATTAACCATAATGTTTAACTAACTTAATTTTTTTCTTCTTCATTCATTCATTCATTCCTTCATTCAACAAAACATTTATTAAGTATATATGTTGCTCTTGACAATAGGGATACAGAGATAATGAATACAAATAATCTCTTCCTTCAGGGAGTTTATATTTTCTTTGGGGACTAGGGTATTATATTGATAGGCAAGTGAATACAAAGAAAATTTATTAGCACTGGGAGATCAGAAAAAGCCTCATGTAGAATGTGGTGCTGGAGAGGAGCCTTGAAGGAAATTGGTGATACCTAGGGTTAGAGAAGAAGGAAGAAAGTATAACAGTGAAGAAAAAAGTTATCTTTATTATTCATGGAGAAAAACTAGAATATATACCAATGTAGAAGCTACATGAGGGTAGAAACTCTTATTTACCCTTTTTTCTCTCACCATCTCTGTGTCTCTCTCACAGACATAGAAAGCTGTATAAATGATGGATATAGAGGAGGCATTTAACGTATATTTGAATGAATGAATACTTTATGAGCACCTGGAGTTGTCAAAAAAAGATTGTTATAATTTCATTATACCAGAACAAATGAAAATAATTATGACTCACTCCCTTCCCTAGTGCAATTGTAAAATGTTCTTGACTACTGTCTAAAAGGATGCTAGGTGACACAGTGGATAGAGTGCTGGGACTGGAGTCAGGAAAACCTCATTCAAAAATGGCCTCAGATACTAGCTGTGTGACCCTGGGCAAGTCACTTAACCCTGTTTACCTCAGTTTCCTCATTTGTAAAGTGAGCTGAAGAAGGAAATGGCAAACCATTCCAGTATCTTTACCAAGAAAACCCCCAATGGGGTCATTGAAGAGTTGGAGCAATTGAAATGACTAAACAGCAACCATCTAGTATATATGTATGTGTGTGTGTATCTTTGCACATATATATACACATCTACAAACATATGTGTTTCTGTATATATATATATATATATATATGTGTGTGTGTGTGTATGTGTATGTGTGTGTGTGTGTGTGTATTTTGAATATGCACATATATGGTACAATGGAGCCCCCCAGAATAACAACGGAGCAACATAAAAATAGGGATGGGAGGATAGGGATAGGGACTGACCCTCTTACTTCATTTGCACAGAAATATCTTGGTTTAAGTATACTTCCTCTACTCATGCAGGCTGATACCTTTGATGTTATTTATACTCTTAGGGAGTTGCCTAGACTAGCCATTTAGGTGACTTCTTCAGAGTTTGCACAGCCAGTGTGTCAGAAATGGGAGTTGGGTCTGGGTCTTACTGGTTGGGTCACAATCTGCTACACCATACTGCTTCTCTATAAAAAACAAATGTACCTGGTCACTGGATTCAGATGGCTCAGGAGGAGAAGTGAGGCTGGTGACCTGCACAGCCCTCCCTCACTCAAAACAAAGTCAAGTGCAAGTCATGTTATCATTTCTCTGATGGCATGGTGTTCTTTGGCAACAAAGGACGAACACACACAGTTGATAAGGAACTTGGTAGAGGAGATCATAATGAATCAACTATAGATAGGATATATGGTGGGAAGAAAAAAACCTCTTATTTAAGGACCAAACTACAGGATATATATGAGAAAGTTTGTAATTTTCAGATTGTGCTATGTAAAGACAGCTGTTTGACTTGATGAAGACACCATGGTGGAAACTAAATATTGGGAAAGAAGTTTCCATAAAAGCTTTTAAAAAATCTGTAAATAGAACTTTGCTTACTTTCCTCTCAGCCCCAGGTGTCTCCCAAAATTTAAAAAAAAATGCTCACAAAAGCCTCAGGATGATCATTTTCCTGCTTAGAGAGAACTTCTGAGAAATGAACCAAAAGGATTCCACCCATCAGTGTCTGACCCTTTGTCCCCATAGTTCCTTGTGGATCTTACTGCTAGCTAACCTCATAATTCTTTCATCATATCTTTTAAGAAATGACCTTTCTTTGTTCAGATATACATGTAGGAAGGCATTTAACAAATGCTTTTTAGGTTAAGTTGAATCTATTCATGTCAGAGCTGTCCAGTATATTAGTAACCAACCAGACCAAGTATCTCTTTCCTAATGAGTCCCACATTACATGACTGAAATAAAAAATATCAAGGTCATTTCCCATGCTTTCTTGTTACTTTAACAGAGACACCAATTGAATATGACAACCAAGTACTTCTTCCCCTTCTCTTGAATGAAAGATATGGGGCCAGTAATTGGCCAGACATTTCAGTGCCACCAGAAGACAGAAATGAGAAATGGTAAGAACTTGAGCAGACTATAGTAATCAATCTAAACCTTTCCTTTATAGATGAGAAAGCTTATATCCAGAGAAAGAACAAGTGCCTGGTTCAAGGTCACAGAAGGCATCAGTGGGCTCTTTCTACCTTTTTCTCAAATTGACTAATTCCACAGCTGATTTGGCTTTGATCACCAACAGCAGCGCAAAACACTATTGAAATCACCTTCTCATAAAGGGCATTGTAATTTTAAAAAATTGAGACTATTAGAAGGAAAAGCGTGCTTATACCTCATCCTGTTTGAGGTGTTCCTCCAGCTTTGGTGTTTCAAGGTGATACCAAGAGATAGAGCAATTATACTTACAGGGACAGTTATGACTTTTGCAGACTTGGATATCAGCAGCGTATTTAAAATCTGATTAACATTCCAAAATTCATGTTTCATTTACCACTAGGATGTTGCCTGGGAAAGCAGAACCTGGAAATTTTCATTTAATGAGAATTTAGTGTGCTTAGATTCATAGTCCAAGATTAGAAGAAAGATAAGGAGATAGGACCACACATGCTAAAAACCACTACAGAGAAAAACCTTGGCACCTCCCTTTAGCTAAGAGAATGTTCCATTCACAGAAATTCTTTTGTTATTGGCATTTGCTTTAGCCTTCAAGAAAGTCTATTTCCCAATATTTAATTTCTGTCACTATTTTCACCAAGGCAAAGCTGCTAGCCAACTCTACAAATATGCACAACCTATAAATAGGAAACTCATCTATTGATATCTTGTAGTTAAGCCCTTAAAGCATTCCTTTTCTCTTCCTATAATGTCACTCCTACTGCTGAGAGCCTTCTTGGAGTAGTAAACAGAGACCAAACCTCAGAGCCAGTGAAACCTGGGGTCAAGTTTGGCCCCTGCCACATACCATCTTTGTGAGCTTATTAGGCAAGTCACCAAAACTCTCACTACTCTAAGCCAAGAGGTGTCAAATACGTGGCCCTGAGTGTAGATCCAAACCAGATTAAAATGAAATTGGAAAATATTGAAACAAAATCAATAAAAATACAATAAAATGAAAAATAGAAAATGGTACATTTTAAAATTAAGGCAACATGTGGTTGACATGGATTCTTATTTACAGATTAACCTCTGTTTCTATTTGATTTTGGCACTAATTCTCTTTATAAATCCAATGTTTTGGGGATAGGAGTTCTAGAAAAGGTAGAACTGTATTGGTAGAGAGGATTTGCTTCTATGGAAATTCCTTACACCTGTGAAATCACAGGTCCGGTGCCTATTTCTCTTTATACCCCAGCTTTGTATCTGTGATTGATTCACTATGATGTTTTGAAGTATGCCCCTATGAAATGGAGATGCCTTTCTATAAGGTAACAATACTGCTAAGAGTGTCCCAATTTGGTTAGTAAGTTTGGAAATGCTTGAGGTGATCCTGAACAGGGCTCAAAGCAACTTTTCCTGCAAATAATAAAAAGAGTAAATATAATTTAACATATATAATATATAATTAAAAGCTAGTTTTTTGAGCTTATACATTTCTTCTGCCAGCACTTTAAAATGAATAACTTTCATATTCATGGACGGCTTTAAGACCAGGGGCACAATCCTTCCTTTACTCTGAAGGGGAAAAACAATCAAGGATACCAGAACATGTGAGTATTGGTCTGCTAATCATAATGAGAACTGCACTATTTTGGGACCTAATCTTGCCCCCACTTTTAGGGCATTAAAAATCAAACAAACAACAAGTTATATTCCATATCTCATTTTGCATGTTAATTCTATCACCTCTCTGATACACAAGCGTTAGCATTCTTTTTCTACTCTGAAATTTTGATTATAATTATACTGATCAGAGGTCTTAATCTGGAATCAGAATATGGAAACAAAAAACACTTTGAGATGAAAAACTATGAGAGAAAATAATTATTATTTTGAAAATATGTGAAATTGAAATTTGCGGGATTTCCTCTAACTTTCCTTTATTCCTAGATTGATCATATAGTGGTATCATGAAGAGAGCTTTTTTGATTCCTCCTTAACCTGTAACATATCACCTACATTGTCAGTGGGCTATCCAAGACTCTAAAAGTCTTATTCCGACCGTAGCTCAGAAAACTAAGAGATCTCAGTTTTTATTTGTATTTGAATGACAACTATCTTTCCCAGGTTAGTCAAACGGGGTCATATGCCCTGGGCTATAGTTTTAAATTTTTTAATTCTTTAATACTGTTGGAAACAGGGGCTAAGTATTTGAAAAGCTGCAGATTTTCCCTCAAGCTAGATACTCCTATTTCTTGTAGCTAATTAAAGGGAAGATCACCAAAAAACAAGTCATCTTGCCCAGACCCAAGAACAGATGGAACATCTAATAGACTGTTTTCATTAGCCATGATTAAAGTGTTTTACCTTAGAAAGCGAGTTTACAGTGTTCATCTTTTGGAAGCAATGAACTGGTAATTAAGCTACCCCACTATGTTCAGCCAATAAAAAAATGAATCAGACTAATTATGTACACATAGTGTGAAAAGAATTAGTGTGGCATGTAAAACACATAAAGCATTGGCTTTTTGCTGCCATCTGCTGGGGACAAAGTGAAAGATTGTTTTCTAGTTGAGTTGGAGGCCATACAATTGTTCTAATGGTGGAGCGTTTTGCCAATGGCAAAACCGCTTATGGAAAAAAGCACTGAGAATTAATGGCAACATTTAACTTTCTAACTAGCCATTCATGTGGACATCTAGGCAAAGGTATTATTTTGGCATTATATTTGATATAAAAGTCTACTATCAGACCAAGGTTTTCAGTACTCTATACAGCTTAAGAAGGGGTATACAAACTCTGAAATCTTCTAAATACAAAGTAAGTCTCCTGTCTTATGTTCTCCATTAATAATCAGCACAAGACTGAAAGCTTGATTTTTGAACTGGTTAAACAATGATTTCACTCAATATTCATTACAATCAAAATTTATTTAAATAATTTCTAGTAGATTTTCAATATTTTTTAGCAGAACTATGATGCTTCAGTATGCACAGGACCATTCTGACACAATGAGAAATTATTTATAATGTTAGGGCTGATTCCTTGGTGAGAGTTACTTGTGAGAAGGAGTTGATCACTTTATAATTCATAAGGTCTCAGTGTCCTAGTTACTATCCTAGCATGGATTTACCCAATCTTCTTTAAAAAGAGAATAAGGAGAAAATGATGTAAAATATGGCAAATGCCATGAAAATACAGGATCACTACTATCTCATCTTGAAATATGCTTTTAACAGCCTTTGAGAAAAAAGTCATATACTCACCCTAGGTCTTTCCACCATGCTGTCCTTCCTTCTTTCCTTCCTTCTTTCCTTCCTTCCTTCCTTCCATCATCCTACCTTCATCCCTATGTCTCCCTCTCTTTCCCCCTCCCTCTCTCCCACCTTTTCTCCCTCCTCCTCCTCCCTCCCTCCATCTCTCTGTCTACGTGGGAAATCACATATTTACATGTGGGTGTTCTGCTGAAAGGAAAGTGAATTTCTTGAAATAAAGCTCTGGAAAAAAAACAAGCTTTGGTAAGGGCCTTTGGGATTCAAATGGAGCTACTTGAGGATGACTTAAACCCAAATCACTGTGGCTTTCACCAACTGGCCAATAATAAGTCCCGTATTAAGCATCACTTTGTCATTTTGATACTTCAGAGTAAGTATAAATAGAAATTGTTTCTGTTTTGGTCAGAAACACCGAGGCTCTTCCCCTTGCAGATTAATTTTTTTTTTTTTTGAGTAGGTAAAAGAAGTCTTCTTTTGCCTCATTTCTTACCTAGCTTTAATCATTGAAATGGGTGTAGCCTCAGACAAACTGACATTTGGGAAATAATTTAGCTTAAGTTCAAGGTCTCCCACTGAATCCTGGGTCATCTCCAGTCATCCTCATCAGTCATCCTTGCAACTGGACCCAGATGGCTCTGGAGCAGAGAGTGAGTTTGGTGACTCTGCACAGCCCTCCCTCATGTAAATCCAATTCATTTGCAAGATAAGACATCACCTTCCTGATTCATCGGTCCTCTTTTTAAACTAAGGACAAACAAGATATATTCCATATCTCATTCTGCATGTTAATTCCATCACCTCTCTGTCATGCAAAGGGGTAGCACTCTTTTTCTACTTTGAAATTTTGTCTTATAATTATGTTGATCAGAGGTCTTAAGTCTTTAAAATTGCTGATTTTTACTTGTTTGTGCATATTTGTTACAAGGATTCGGTTGTGGTGGAGAGAAAAAATAAATACTCAAGTACCAAAAAAAAATAATTAAAAATATATTTTATATTCCATTCTGTTCATAGATAAGTAGCACTGTGATTTGTGAATTCTAGGTGGATGCATTGATTCCATGGCATGCAAACAAATCATAATCTTGCATCTAGGATTCCAATTCCAGTGGTCAACCTGGCTTTATGTACTTGGAATAAAGGAAGTTCCAGGGCATAAACAAAAATACAAATTGTAAGCCTGGGGAAGTGTTGGAGCTTCAGCAGCACAGAAAGGAAAGGGATATATGATAGGCAGAGCATGGCTTACAACAATGTTATTAAACTCAAAAAGAAATAGATTCCT
Organism: Notamacropus eugenii; assembly: GCF_028372415.1. Classification (NCBI taxonomy): domain Eukaryota; kingdom Metazoa; phylum Chordata; class Mammalia; order Diprotodontia; family Macropodidae; genus Notamacropus; species Notamacropus eugenii. The sequence continues at coordinate 123,931,492 of NC_092873.1, forward strand.
ATGGACCATAATAACATTGAGTTAGAAAATGTCAGCTTAGCATTATCTATGTTGTCTTTTTATTTATATTGTTAAACATGTCCCTGTTAGATTTTAATCTGGGGCCACACTCTGGACTTTTAGTGTATTTGCAGCCCCGGGCATCAGTTTGACACCTTTGAACCTTCAGTACCCACATACTCTCCAGTTCAAGCAGAGCTACCAAAGAAGCAATGTGGCATAGAAGAATGAACCCTGATTTTAGAGGCACTAGATTCAAATTCCAGCTTTGTTGCTTGCTACCTATGTGAGCTTGAGCAAGTCCCTTTACCTCTCTTGGATTATGCTTCCTTATCTAAAAGATAAACTCAATCATCTGTAAGGCACCTTCAGATTGAGGACTCTAACCATATAATCCTAATACTTAGATGAAGATGATAGGGCAGCATGTGAGCAAAATTTAAAGAATCTTAATAGCCAATACCAATTCTTATTTTGAGAGTTTAGAAGATTACCCTATCAGATTATCCTCAAAATTTATTCATTAGCTAGAAGAAATAGGTATTTTGGAAGTAGGAAAATGTACTAAATATCCGCTAGAGGGTGTGAATGTTTGAATGATGGAAAAAACTGTTGTTCAGTCATTTTCAATCATGTCTGACTCTTTAAAATTCCATTTGGAGTTTTCTTGGCACAGATATTGGAGTGGCTTACCATCCTCTTCTCCAGCTCATTTTACAGATGAAGAAACAGGCAAACATAGTTAAGTGACTTGCCCAGGGTCACACAGCCAGTAAGTTTCTGAGGCCAGATTTGAACTCAGAAAGATAAGGCCTCCTGACTCCAGGCCCAGGACTCTATTCATTTATCCACCTACCTGCCCCTAAAAATTTGGCAGTACCATTAAACAGCAAAGTGAATGTAAGGAAAGAAAAAATGGCTTCTACCATCATCATCGGAATCTGTACAAAATTTTATTCGACCTTGAATGTCAAGCACAGTACAAAAGTTATAGCATGACAATTGAAAAACCAAACATCTGAAAGTCACTTCTACATAAAGCTTTTATGTACAGTACATGATTGGGCAATATTAATTTAACCATCTGCCTTAATTGGTCAATGCACAATGAGATTTGTGCAACAGCTGTCCTTTCAGCTGAATCCTGTTTTGTTTTGTTTTGTTTTTTTTCCTGTTAGGGATACATACAAAAATTAACATACATTAACATAGACATGTAGTGAATAAAATGGAAAATGAAGGCATACAACAAACATCGCAGTTAGGCAGAGAGCATGGGGAATGAAGGCCTCAGCATTTGTACTCATACTTTTTTTTTTGAACATGCAAGAGAGTAATGATAAAACTGACTTTTCCCCATAACATTTTACATATTTTAGTATTATCTCTCTAGTATAATTTCTTTCTTGGTCAGTTTCAAATTAATCATTGTGGCCATTAATTAAGCAATCAGTGAGGGAAATCATATGTACATAAAGGAAATTTCATGTAATTTTCAATAACCAAATTCATCTTCCCCTTTGGCTAATGAACAAGCATGAACTATGAGATATGAAGCATACAAAACCATGAGGGTCACACGAACATGAAACTGAAATCAAATGATTTACTGCATGGAGACTGAATGTGAAACATTTCACAGTGATGGGCAACTGATCAACTAAAATGCACTGCTACAAGGCAATGGTGGTAGCCAATTTTACTCAATTTTAATTCAAATTAATGGACTTATGAGGACACCTCCCCATTTAGTGAATGCTTGTAATATAAAGGCTCCCCCTGGAGAAGCTGTTCAATCCCAGAAGCAGGATTATCTTTTCATTATTTCATTATTTGTTTTCTTTATAAAACCGAGGTACTTCAGTTCCTTTTCAAAGGATTATTGCCGGTAATCTTCCTGAGACTTGAAAGACCATAAAAGAAAAGCACCATGCCTAGTCTGCTGATGAAGGCATTGCAAATTAATAGTTTGGCCCTTTTCTAAATGGATCCCTTCCAACAATCACACTGAAACATAAAGATGGATCACAGATTCCAGGAGGTCCAGTTGGCCCTTGTATTCCAGGATTTCCTTGGTCTCCATCTTTGCCAGGTAGACCTGGTTCTCCAGGTTGTCCTTCTTTGCTAATTCCAGGAGGACCCTCAGGGCCTACAACAAAATATTATTAATCAATGAATAGACAACCTTCTGATTGTATCCATCTAACACATTAGATAGGACAGCTAGATGGTTCAATGGATAGACATTTGAGCCCAGAGTCAGAAAGACCTTAATTCAAATTCAGCCTCAGACACTTACTAGCTATGTGATGCTGAGCAAATTCCTTTAATCTCTGTCTTAATCCACCTGAGAAGGAAATGGCGAAGCACTCCAGTATCTTTGCCAAGAAAACCTCATGGACACTGTGGTCCATAGGGTCACGAAGTATTGGATGCGACTGAGTTAACTGAACAACAACCACGTTAGATAGATCAATATGATTTTTTTTTTTGAAGTAAAATCTATTTTTTCCAAATAGCTAAGCTAACATGCTAGTGCAACTGATATTTTCCTTCCTGAAAACTGGAGTCATCCTTCAATTACTCCTGGGCTGGCTTTTCCATTTGTGACATGTTCTTGCTCCTCTGTTTGGAAGAAGGCAAAGATTCCTGTATTTAGAACCAGAGAACCTGTGTTCAAATTCTGTTATTGTCGCTGTTTGGTCATTTAAGTCATGTCTAACTCTTAATGACCCCAAACACCATACTGTCTACAGGGGTTTCTTAGCAAAAGTATTGGAATGGTTTGCCATTTCTTACTCCAGTGCATTAAGGCAAACAGAAGTTAAGTGACTTGCCCACGGTCACACAGCTACTAAGTGCCTGAGGCCAAATTTGAATTCAGGTCTTCCTGACTCTAGGTCTCCATTCATTTCCAAGTAATTCCATTTACTACCTATGTGACTTTGAGCATTTACCTACATGACATTAATGTCTCTAAGCCTCATTTTTCTTATAAGAAAGCTAAATAATATCCAAAGCTTCTTCTAAATCTAAATCTATGCTCCTATGATTCTGTGTGTCTGAGGCATTTCATGATAAATCAGGAGTGGCTGGATTAGGGTACGGTTGGTTGGATTAGAAGCAGACAAATAATTTTTACTCCTTATTAGAAGCTCTGTAATATATCTAAATATATATTTATCTAAAACCTGTAATTTCTATTATCTCTGTTTACTTTTTTTACACATCGAAACTTATTATCATTATCCAATATTTGTTAGACCAATACCCAATCGTTTGTTCTGGCACTACTCAAATGACTACATTCAACTCAAATGTGGATTTGCTAAACCACAAAAATTAGTCAGGGATATAGAATTAGAGATTATGGGAGTTAGGATCTCAAGGTCAATCATCTAGTTCCATAAACGCTTTAAAAAGAATCCCTTTTCTATAAACATCCCTGTCAAGTGGACATCCAGCCTTCACTAGAATACCTTCAGCAATAGAGGCCTTCCTGACTCCAGGCCTGGATCTCTATCCACTCTATCACCTAGCTGCCCTTGCGGCAGAATTGGAATGGTACTATGAAAAAGCTAACTTTGAAAGATTGTTGGAAAATCTTCAGATGATAAGAAGTCAAGTGTATTGCTCTATTAAGTGTATTAAAATGGATAAAAAGAGAATATTTGTAAAGAACTTTACAACCTTAAAGTGCTATATAAATGCTGGGTATTAATATTTATTGTTATTAGTTAATTCCTAAAAAATATGCAATACTTACTTGGTTTATTGGCAACCCTTACCTGGAGGGCCTGGGGGGCCTTGTTCTCCTGGAAGACCAAACCCTTGGTTCCCCTTTGCCCCATTTCTTCCTGGTTGTCCTGCAGAATATTAAACTATTATCTTTCTTGATAAATCACTCAAGTTTGGGGTTTTATTTTGCGGGGAGAGGGACTACATATGTCCAAAGGGAACAAATCCTCTTTTAAAAAATATAAACAGACTTTCAATCTATCATTCTTGTTCAATTAACTTAATATGCAATGAACATTAAAGGTAATCTTCTGCACTTGTTCATTGGAGGACTAGACATTGGAGTGAATCAAAGGCCATCATGAAATGAGAGATGCAGAAAGTGACTAATGGTCTTATTTTGGTTTTTGGAACCCACAGATTTTCTCTTACTACTTCAGTGAAGATGGAAAGAGATGAAAGGGAAAAAATAGCAATTAATATAATGTATGTATTGAATCCTGACAGGCACAGAGAACAACACCACAAATTAGTTGAAAAAGGTGACCAGTTGAGAAAAAGAAAAGTAAAAATCTTTTAAAAAACTGAAGGACAGGAAGATACTTTTCTATAAAGATGGTGTATGGAATTCATTATGAAAAGCAAATAAGATCCTAATGAAAAGTAAAGAATGATTTGAACATTTTCCATCTTGTGATTCCACACTGTTAATAACTTTGGCCTTTCTTTCTAAAGCATCTCACTGTGGGGGCAAAAACCTTGGTGTTCTCTAATGTGCTTTACTCAGAAGGTTGAGGTATTTATCAAATGTACAGACAAAAGGCTAAGCTCTACCATACTATGAAAAGGGGAAGATATACATTCTTTTCCAGAGATTTTCCAGGGAAAGGATGAGTTTTTATTCATTGCATAAAACAGAGGGGCAGAATGACATAGCAAATAGAGAGCTGGCCTCAAAGACTTGTCTTTAAGTGGGTTCTAAGTATTTCCCTTGATACATACATCTGCTGAACCAACTAACTGATTCATGCTCTAGGCAATTCTAAAATCACAAGCTGCAAGAAAATGCCAACCCACATTTGTAGAGTTTCCTCACTTGGAAATTCCTAATACAATAAAAACACAGGTTCAGTCCATTTCCCTATGTAGTAAAGCAAATGGAGTACCTTTTAGCCCTCGAGCACCTGGGTGTCCAGGACTTCCCATTAGTCCGGGAACACCATCTCTTCCTGGCAACCCAGGAAATCCTCTTGGACCTTCTGGTCCCACTGGCCCAGGTGGCCCAGGAAGACCTGGGGAGCCATTTTGAGACTGACAGTGGTCACAGCTTTGTAATCTTCTGCTATGAAGTAAGACTGGCAACTGGGCTAAAACAAACAAACAAACAAACAACAAGAAATAACTTCAAAGTGATTATTAGGCATTAATAGGTTCTTCATTTCAAACTGTATTTTATTTTATTGTCATTTTAAATTCTTTTTAAAAAAATTTCAGGTTTATTTTTTTAACAGTAGTTCGTTATATCACCAAAAATTACTACCTTCCTATGTCTCTCTGAATACTGTGTTTTACATTTATGAGAGCAAGGGAACATCTCTTCAATATTTTTGATACTTACCTCTCAAAACATCTGTGCAAACTTGACGTATGAACTGCTCTGAAAATTCTCTCCCCTGCATTAGAGATATAGATATTATTGAATGTATGAAGGTTATTTCAAAAGCAATAAAATAATATTTAATAAATACAAAAAAAGACTTACTGGTTTCCCATCTAATCCAGGAAGTCCTCGAGGGCCTGTTTCTCCATGCTGTCCTCTTGGACCAGTGGGCCCCATTAAGCCATCAATCCCTGATTCTCCTTTAGGCCCACTGGCACCTCTACTGCCAGGATCTCCCTTTTCACCCCTCTAAATCCAAAGAGCACAAAACAAAATCTTAACTTAAATACTGCATAAGATATGATTGCTGCAAATGACAACAATAATGAAATTTCCAAGATATGGTATATAAAAGGAAACTGGATAGGCAAAATCTGAACAACACTAAAATTGAAATGCAAAGAAATTTAATTCACATTCTTCTCCAATTAGAATTGGTTTTAAAAGAGACAATTATCCTTGTCCACCACTCAGAATCCAAAGTCCCTTAAGGAAGAGACCAAGGAGACATCTATACATCTCACTTGGTACCCACAGCAATGATTTTCTCAAATTTACCACTTAAGAGCTTATTAGATTGAATGAATGAAATTCTCCTTTTTACTCTTGTCTGAATTTTGGTAATCTGGGTTTTAGGACCTCTACCATGGATCAGTACAGACTAAGAAATAAAACCCAGTCATTTCTAATACTCATTAGAATTGATTTTTTAAAAATTAACATAAAGCTTATAAAAAACAATTGGCCAAAACCTTAAAAGAACAGTTTGTAGACTTTAATTTCCTGTTCAATGGGTTTCATTATCTATTATCTCCCTCTAACACTTATAAGTTGATCATAACTTACTTTGAAGATCTTTAGTTTAAATACATAATTGATAATACTACTGAGATAGAAAATGTATAATAAAGAAATTTTAAATTGTGATTTTTCTTTTATCAAACTCATTTGGTTATAAGGACTTAATGAAATGTCAGTGTATCTCCTGGGCAATCCTTTCAATTCAGTAATGTGAATGGATAAGAGAAATCCATTATTTCAATTAGAAAAAGGAACACAAAAACATCCAAACCACATTATTATATCCATACATGCAAAAAAATTCAACAAAGTATAGCACTTGTTATTTTTTTTAAAACCTACAAAAACAGGCATAAAAGGACCTTTTAATATCATAAAAGTATATATCTAAAACTAAAACCATGTATTACATGCAATAAATACAGAAATAAAGCAGAAATACCCCCTCTTCCCAGTATTATTTAATATAGTGCTAGAGATGTTTGCAATAGCCATAAGACAAAAGAAAACAAAGAATAAAGACAGGCAACAAGGAGACCAAACTATCCCTATTTGCTAATTGACTAACTGGCAAAAATAATTTTTAAAAAATGAGAATTATTAGTGGTGGAGAAGCTATGGAAAGATAGGAATACTAATGCATTACTGATGATATATGCATCACTATGACTATTTGGGGAAGCTATTTAGAATTATGCAAATAAAGTGAATAAAATTTCCATATCCTTTGACCCAGAGATCCCATTAATGAACATATATCTCAAGGAGGCCCATGATAAGAAGATCTCACATACCAAAATATTTATAGCACAACATTTTGTAATAGCAATGAAGTAGTAAAAAAAAAAAAATTAGAAGGGTATTGATTTGGAAATGGACAGACAAATCATAGTACATGAATGTAAAGGAATATATTAACTGTCCCATAAGAAATGACTAAAGTGACTAAAGCGATAAAAAGAGATTCCTGGAAAGATCTATGAGATAAGACATTGATATACAGAGTAACTACAACAATGCAAATGGAAAGAAGCATACAAGCACACACAGTTAAAAGGAAATGTTAAAAAATTATAATAAACAAATATAGCTGAAAAGAAGAGATATGAGAAGACCCAATGGACTAACCCCTACCCCTCTGCAGAGACAGAAAGTCCACAAGTATTGTACATTGCATATATTTTCAGAGTTTTCAATGTAATGATTAGTTATGCTAATTTGTTCCTCTTTTTTTCTTTAAAAATACTATTTATTATATAATTCAGACTCTGAGAGGGAGAGTGGATGAACAATTGGGGGAAATTATAGTGATGTAAAAAAAATCAACAAAAATTATTTTTAAAAAAGTAGCAACTTCAAGAACAGACCCTCCTCGTGGTAGACTGGTAGTATCAATGGTCTTCTTGTATAAAATATAGCAATACTATTATGATGATTTAATAATTGTGCAGTACTCCCACTATTATTTTTTCTGCAGTCATTCTTTGTATTTTAATAGTCATAAATAACAATTGGTAGCTTTTATTGCTTAAACTAGGGATTTTTGTCCTTGAAAAGAGGGCCCTAAGGTCTTCACTGAACAATGGGTAGACATCAGATTCCCATCTGAAAGTGGAATCTGACCAAATATTAAAGAACAACTTACTATCAGTGAGAAGAAGGACAGATGCTCTCAAATCAATGGGAAGCAACAATTTTTAAAATCTATCCAACATAACATGCAGTTTGTAATTTCAATTAGTTACATTGCAGTGACAATGTTCATTGAAGATTAGTGATGAGGGAGATTGAGGTTTAAAGCACATACCTCTCCTTTTGCTCCATGATGGCCTGGAATTCCCTACAGAAATAAAGAATGGGGTGAAAAAACACTATTTTTACAATGAAGAGAGAGATTCATGTGTTTAATTTTCTTAATGTATGATCACTAATTTCAATTTATTTATTTTTCTGTAGCTCCCAAATTTATTTGAAAATACAGCAATCCACTCTAAAATGTGCATGAAAGGACAGAAGATAAAATGAGATATTTATAAAGTTCTTTACAACCTCAAAACACTATGTAAATATTATTATTGTTATTATAACTAAAATGTTTCACACAGCATAATGCAGCTGCTGAAATAATTCTTAATTATTCACAATTCATAATTCTGATCATCTCTCCCCTTTCTTAACAATATTCAGTGGCTTCCTGTTGCTTTGAATTGTTCAGTCATTTCAGTCAAGTCCAATTTTTAACCCCATTTGGGGTTTTCTTGGCAAAATACTGGAGTGGTTTTCCATTTCCTTCTCCTGTTCATTTTACAGATGAGGAAACCAAGGCAAACAGAGTTAAGTGATTTACCCAGGGTCACAGAGCTAGTAAGTATTATGAGGCCATATTTGAACTTAGATTTTCCTGACTCTAAGCATAGCACTCTATCCACTTTACTGCTGCCCTTCACCCCCTTATGTTTATGTGGACCTTGCACAGCCCTGCTTCGCTGAAATTCAGTTCACTTACAAGTCAAAACAACACTTTCCTGATGTCATTGGTTGTCTTTGAGAATGAAGGACAAATAACAATATTTGAGTAGTAGTAGCTGCCCCAATGGAGACCCAAACAGCAGCTCCATTTAGGCAATGCTGTTCCCTTCCTTTCTACCTTCCTTCTTTCCCTCCCTCCTTCCTTCCTTCCTTTCTTTCCTCCTTTCTTCCTTCTTCCCTCCCTTTTTCCCTTCCTCTCCCTCTTTGCCTCCTTCCTCTCCCTCTATCCACATAGGGAATCATATTCTTACATGTGAGTGTTTTACCTTAAGGAATATAAATTTTGATCGCTGAAATCTTACAAGATATCTTGGGTTCATAGGCTAGATTTCTTTCTTTTCTCTTCCCTACTTATCTATTCCATCATTTTAAAAAACCAGGACAACCAATTCTTTTGCCCTACATAGTTTAATTTATGGTTTCTTGAAATACAGCATTGGAAACCAAGGCTTTGATAAAGCTCATTGGGATTGAAATAGAGCTTCAAATCATTCTGACTCACTGAATGGCTAACAGTAAGTCCCAACCCAAGCCTCACTTGGTCACTGGGTTTTGATGTCTCAGAGTGAGTGTAAACAGCAATTGTTTCTGTTTTGGACAGAAATCCTGAGGGTCTTCCCTCCCAAACCTAATTTTTTTTTTTTTGACTAGGTAAAAGAGGTCATTTTGTACTTAACTTCTTACCTAGCCTTAATCAATGAATGGGTGTTGCCTCAAACAAGTTGAGACCTGGGAAAGATCTTAGCTTAGAAAGGTAACAGACTCCCTACTGCATCTGGGGCCACCTCTGATTGTCCTATTCTATATCTTGTCACTGGACCTAAATGACTCTGGAGGAGGGAGAGAGGCAGTTGACCTTGCACAGTCCTGTCTTATTTAAATCTAATTGATTTGTAAGTCCAGATATTACCTTCCTAACACCTTTGGTCCTCTTTCAGAAGGAAAGACAACAACAATGTGGACAGACTTTCATTCCCTTTCCTCTGATTTACAACAAAATCTGAGTTGTGGGATATTGAAATGGGGAGTGGAGAGGAAGTAACCTAAAGTATAAAGTGATGGGAATATCATTAGCTGTCACACTAAGAACACAGAATGGACTGCTTGTCAGACCCACATTACTTGGTACTACATGAGAATGAATAAATCAAATAATCATTTATTAAGCATCTTCTATGTGCTAAATGATTTTACAACTATTTTATTTTATCTTTTCAGTAACACTGGAGTTAGTTTCTATTATTATCCTTATTTTCCAGATAAGGAAATTGAGGCAGGCAGCAAGTAAGTGACTATCCAAAGTCACACAACTAGTAATATCTGAGGATGAATTTGAGCTATCTAGTGTATGTCTCTGTCTCTGTTTCTCTTTAGAATACTTAAAAGTATTCTAACCTATGATTGATTAGTTCCTTTTGAGTTATGTGATTTTGGGGAAGTACATAAATTGTTATGTTTGGAGATTTTTCAAGAGCATATGGTTGGAGCAAAATAAATGAGTGGGGCTGGTGACAAATATATTAAATATTGAAAGTGAATGATTTTCTACATTGAAAATTAAAGACTGAGCCTAAAAGAACCTGGAAGAAGGCAGAGGTAGGCTGGGTCAGTAGTCACTGTCATTAAGACAACTTCCAAAACACTGTGAAGCTACAGCACCAGCTCCTTCCCATGGGGTAGCTTCTACCTTATTACCTTCTACTAATGGGGATCACAATCCTTATTTCCTCCAACAAGACAAAACATAAATGCATTAGCCTGGCATTTAAGGCTCTCCATTATCTAGCTCTCAAAACTTGGTATTTCACAGTCCTTCCTTTGTTGTACCCAATGTTCCAGTCAAATCAAATAACAAGCTATATCCTAAGTTTAGCATGTCTTTTCCCACACCTATACATCTGTACTTGCAGCCAGAGGGAAGTAGCTAGATAACTCAGTGTATAGAGACCTGGGCCTGAGTCAGTAGGACTTGGTTCAAATCTGACCTCAGGGGCTTAGTAGCTGTGTTACCTTGGGGAAATCACTTAACCTCTGTATGCCACAACTGCCCAGAGAAGGAAATGGCAAACCACTCAATTATCTTTTTTAAAAATTTATTTTCAGTTTTCAACATTCTGTTCCACAAATTTTTAAATTGCAAATTTTCTCCCCATCTCCCCCCTGTGCCCACCTCAGAACAGCATGTATTTTAATTACCCTTTCCTCCAATCTGCCCTCCCTTCTATCACCCTCCCATCCCCTTCCCTTCTATTTTCCTGTAGGGTAAGACAGATTTCTATAACCTACTGCCTATATATGTTACTTCCTGGTGGCAAATAAAAACAATTTTAACACTCATTTTTACAGATTTGAGTTCCATATTCTCTCCCTTCTCCCCTCCCCATCCATCCTCATTAAGAAGGCAAACAATTAGATGAAGGTTATACATGTGTAGTCATGCAAAACACTTCCATAACAGTTACATTGTGAAAGACTAATTATATTTTCCTCTATCCTGTCCTGCCCTCCATTTATTCTATTCTCTCCTTTGACCTGTCCCTGTACCAAATTGTTTGCCTCAGGTTATCCCTTACCCCAATTTTCCCTCCCTTTTATTATCCCCTTTCTCTTATCCCCTTCCCCCCTGCTTTCTTGTATGGTAAGATAAACTTACATACCCAATTGAGTGTGTATGTTATTCCTTCCTGAAGCCAAATCTGATGAAAAGAAGGCTCACTTATTCCCTCTCATCTTCCCCTTCTTTCCCTCCATTGTAAAAAGCTCTTTCTTGCCTCTTTTATGTGAGATGATTTGGTACACTATACCTCTCCCTTTCTCTTCTATTACATTCCTCTCAATACTTAATTTTCTTTTTTAGATATCATCCCTTCATATAGAACTCACCCTATGGGTGCTCTCTCTCTCCATCATGCATCATAAACATGCATATACATATATATATATATACGTATATATATATATGTACACATACATACACATATATTCCTTCCAACTACCCTAATATTGAGAAAGGTCTCGTGAGTTACAAATATCATCTTTCCATGTAGGAATGTAAACAGTTCAACTTTAATAAGTCCCTTATGGTTTCTCTTTCCAATTTGCCTTTTCATGCTTCTCTTGATTCTTATATTTAATAGTCAAATTTTCTATTCAGCTCTGGTCTTTTAAACAAGAATGCTTGGAAGTCCTCTATTTCACTGAAGGTCCATTTTTTCTCCCTGAAGTATTATACTCAGTATTGCTAGAGAGGTGATTCTTGGTTTTAATCCTATCTTCTTTGACCTCTGGAATATCATATTCCAAGTCTTCTGATCCCTTCATGTAGAAATTGCTAGATCTTGTGTTATCCTGATTGTATTCCCACAATACTTGAATTGCTTCTTTCTGGCTGCTTGCAGTATTTTCTCCTTGATCTGGGAACTCTGAAATTTGGCTACAGTATTCCAGGAGTTTTCCTTCTGAGATCTCTTTCAGGAAGTGATTGGTGGATTCTTTCCATTTCTATTTTACCTTTTGATTCTAGAATATCAGGGAAGTTTTCCTTGATAATTTCTTGAAAGATGATGTCTAGGCTCTTTTTTTGATCATTTGAGCTCTTTATTAAGTGTAAGTCTGCAGAAGCAGCCTCTGCTTTAGCAGTGGCTGCCACCACATTGAATCTAGGTCTGGGCCCAGAGCATGCTCCCTTCTCAGTTAGGTGAGAGACCCTTCCCACTGACCTTCAAAGCTGTCTTTGGCATTTGTGGATTGAGAAGTCTGGAAACTACAGCAGCTTCCAGCAATTCAGACTCCTAAGGCCTGTTCTAGCTCTGTCAGCCCTCATGCAAAACAGTGCTCTGCTCCCAACTCAGTGAGACACACCCTTCCTGTTGACCTTGCTTATTGTCTTGGGCTGGAAATTTGCTCCAGTCCATCATTTTGTGGCTTCTGGTGCTCTATAATTTGGTTAGAGTCATTTTTTACAGTTTTTTTGAGGGGTTTGGGGGAAAGCTCTAACAGGTCTCTGATTGTAGTCCGCCATCTTGGCTCCACCCCTCCACTCCATTATCTTCACCAAGAAAATCCCTTGGACAGTACAGTTCATGCAGTCATGAAGAACTGGACACAAGTGAACAATAATACCTTCAAAATACTTCCTTTTCATTTCCTTTTAGAACTCTTCAGGGCTCTATTCATATGCCCCTTTCTCTTCCACTTTCATGGGCTCTTTCCTCCTCATATTTAGCCACAACACTTTGCCAGGACCTTTGTTTTGTCTGTTTGATTTCATGACTTGTATTATACTTATTTTGGATAGAGTACTTGTGTCTACCTTAACCTGCCCCTCCAGTGGAATGTAATCTTCTTGAGAACAAGGATGGTAGGATGTTTTCTCTCTGTCTCATCAGTACCAAAATTTATAGGCCATTGTCTTCAGCCCCCTCATTTTACAAATGAGGAAACTCCAGAGAGGTTAAAAGACTTGCCCAACATTAGGCAGATAACATGTAGTAAAGATGGGATTTGATCCCAGACACTCTTACTCCAAAGTCACCATTTCTCTGATTACTCGTGCTACATTTCAATGAGATTCTTAGTCTAGGGGCACCTGGCCTACATTCTATGCAGCCCAAAGGCCTTAAATGTTTATTGATTGTTAATTTGAATTATATGATGAGAGTAGTAAAAACTAGTTCCCTAAATCAGAGTGGTCTCTCAATCCCTCTAGAACTTAAATCAAACCACTAGTTGTAAAGTAGGTGGTCAAGGTAATCAGTTTGCATTACACCACATACAATTCTACAGGAGTAGCATTGTTCATATTGACTGAAGCATGAAGGAGAAAACACTTACAACTTCTTGATTCATAAACAGTATTATATCATTTACTTTAGCCCAGACATTTAACCTTAATAGGGCTTATCTTAATTTCAGTCTCACCAATGACTTTCATGTATAGATCACCAGGAAAACAATGAAAAACACTGATTTTCTACATTCTTATTCCATCAGGACTACAGACATTCAGTTCATGTCCAAGGGGTAAGATTGTAACTGTTTCACATATATATTAACATTGATTAACTCAATTTTCAAGTGGGACATTGATTGGTGATAGAGCAATGTAATATACTGTAGCCTGCGCTTCTCTGGGCCGGCTCAAAATATGACCAGAGAAGCCTGGGCTACAATACAATAGAAAGGTTCTAAATATTTCTTATACAATATCAGAATTAGTCTTGACAGCTTCATTCAACATCATATGCTTTTTTAAAACCTAGACATTGGCTTTCATTGGTTTAAGAAATTCCCTCTTTCCATGCAGATCAGCATCAACTCTGTGATCACTAGAATTTTCTATAGCAGTGATAGGTTAGGGCCTTGCTCAGTGTCAGAAAGCAGTATATGTCAATTGGAGGACTTGAACCCAGACCTTTCAGCCTCCAAGGCCAGTTCTCTATCCATTATTCCATGTTTCTCTCATAATATGTTTTGACTGTGAAAAATTTAAGTGGAGAGAAAAAATGAGGAACAGGCTAAAGTCATGCCTGTTACAAGCACACACCAAAAAAGTGAATACAGACCGTGTTCTCATAAATTAAAAAAACAAAACAAAACATATAAATTTGTAAGTGGATCAACTTCCATGGGGATAAAGGAATCCAGTAAGAAATATTCAGTAGAGTGAAGTATCTGTCTCTCTGTCCCTCATACTCCAACTTACTCTGCAGCGAAATTTGAAAACATGTTTACAGACTAAGGAACATTAAGGTAGAATTTATCCTGCTGCAGTCAAAAAACACAGAAGGTTAACTTAAGGGAACAGATAAAAAGGGTTGACATAAAGCATGACAATTATATTACAGTGGGAAATAAAAACAGCTGTCAACTATGAATACATTGAAAAGGAGAGATTTATGCTATTTGTGGGAGAAACATTCACTTGGACTTGATATAGATCATTAAGGCCAAAAATTTCCATCTGTGCAGGACTTGTTAAACTGAAAGGTATAGGAGAATTCAGCTACAGTACGGAGTTTAAGATATTTCACATTGCAACCAAATATTAGCTCCTGAGGAGGAACAGCTGTTCTGCTCCCTAGTTCCCCACCTCCCCAATCCCCCTCCCAGGGATACCAGCCAGTCCACATACCATTAGAACTTAGCAACTGGAATGAGTCTTTTAGCTTTAGGCTCTAAAGAAAAGCAGTGGGACCCAGAAAGGAATTTATTGCCATCTTCCCACAAATCTTGGAGAGTTTTTTCTTAAGGAGCCAAATCATGCAAGAGCACAATCTTTTTTTTTAAAAGCAGATCCTTCTGGAACTCTCTCCCTCCTCATTTCTGCCTCCCAGTTTCCCTGGTCTCCAGCTAAAGTCCTGCCTGCTGCAAGAAGATTTTTCTAGTTCTTAATATAAGTGCCATCATACTCTTGTGATTATTTCCCACTTATCATATATAAATAATACATTTATATATATATATTATACCATACATAGATACATACATACACACACGTATTTGTACTTAGTCATTTGCATGTTATCCCCCTCATTAGACTTTGAGCTTCCAGATAGCCCAGGCTGCTTTTTAACTTTCTTTGTATCTCCATCACTTATCACAGTGCCTGGTACACAACAGGCATTTAATATATGCTTTCTGACTTCTTTTCTTTAAAAGTATATGGGGGAGGGAACATATATTTAAGGGGTGGGCAGCAGGGACTCTTGCTGATGAAGGCAGTAGGCACAGGTGAAGTAGTCCTAATTATGCTAAATAGTCTAAACTGTGCTAAACTACCAGCTTATTCTATATTCAAACTACCAGTCCTTCTTAACATAGGGGTTTACAGGAGCCAGCTTGAACCAGCTTGCCCAGCCAATTGTTAATTTTTCAGCATGAGCATGTAAACCTCAAAAACTGACAACCACTACAACTCAGGGCTTAATTTCTTGGTTTTGATAGTCTGGATTTTAAAAAAGTGAGAGAAAATATTAAAGATGCAGATTAAACTCAAAAGTATCTCGTGCACACTTCTTCCCTCTTGAAAATATGATTATTAAACATTTACTAGCACATCCCTGACCCCTGGGAAGCATGGATAGATTTTAAGGGGTCTATAAACTTGACTGAAAAAGGTACAACTCTATTTTCACTAATTTATAATTGAAATTCAGAGCTTCCTTCAAGCAAAATAGATGCATTATAGCAAGGACCTAATGTAGATCCTTCAGTAGCTATCATTCATATAGAACTTTAAGGTTTGAAAAAAACCTGACCTTTTTTTGAGGTATATGTGCTTACTTTGAATGTAAAGTCAGAGCTGATTATCCCACTTGAAACTCACAGCAATCTCATGAGGTAAGTACTGTAACGAACACCATCTTATAGCTGAAGAAACCAAGTGTAAGACTGATTAAGTGATTTATCAAGTGGTACACAGTTAACAAGAGTCAGAGACAGAATTTGAACTTGAGTTCTTCTAACTCCAAGACTAGTGTTCCTGCCCCTCTTTACAGTACCTAAAAGAATAATGGGAAACTCATCTCCCTTCATGTAGTGCCATCATTGGGAGGCACGATGTCATGGTGGAAAGAGTACTAAATAGAAAGCAACACCCGAGTTGTGCCATTACTGGCCACATGACCTTATACAAACCTCCTCAGTTTTCTAAGCTTCACTTTCCTCATCTGTAAAACACAAGAGCTGAACTAGATGACCTCTACGGCCCCTTCCAGCTCTTACTTTCTACAGTTCCATGCCTCTCTTTCCATAGCTGCTGCCATTCACAGTAGGAGAGTGAGTTTCCTTTGACACTTCAGTAAATGACTCCAAGATGTGAGTGGTTTCTTTCCTCTCAAGATCACATGGAAGGGCAAGCAGAGCAATGAGACTTACAACATACAACAGACCTATAACCCTCACAGCAGGAGTTGCTCCCTGCTCCAAGAAAACCAGTACACAACACACTGGGCTGTCATCTGTTTGGTATCCAAAATTTTATGCTTGCTCCTGTCTCCAAAAAGTCAACATCCAAACTCCAATATAAGTTTTATTTTAGATATACTTGTTAAAAGGATACTCAATTGTACTATATTTCTTTTTAAAAATACCTGTGGTCCTGGATCCCCTGATCTTCCATTTTCTCCCTTTTGGCCCTTTAAAAAGAACGCAAAACATTATTGGCAAATGGCTGAAAATCCTATTTAGTTCTATATGCTATTAATCAATAACAAATTAAATTGAAAATGTCACAAATGCTATGTGACCAGAATCACAGATCTATAATCTTATGCAAAGTGCCAGAACATAAAACCACAGAAAAATCCACACATAAGAATTAAGAAGGAAACTAAAGACGATATAGAAAAGGTAGGAAATGATAACTTAGGAGAAAAATAAAGTACATTGGGGAATTATCTAAATGTGAATTCCTAAATAATTCAGATGCACAACAATTCAGACACAAGTTATCAAATAAACATTAGCGCATTAAGCACTTTATAAATTTACTTTAAAATAATTAGACCTGTGATTTAATTCGTTTCCCAGTGAGGAAACTCCCTTTGCCAAAAGCAGATTTGGAACCTTCTCTACAACTTATCTTAGAGAGTATCCAAGAGAGCACTTTTATGAACTTACTAAACCACTGACAAATTTGCCCCAATTGTATTCACAGGATCCTATCCCATAATTCACAGGGGAAGCACGGAACTACCAAAGATCCAAAGATCTACATTCAAAAAGTAATATTTTAAACTCATCAATAAACATTAAAAGAAATCTTCAGTAGACACTTTGAAAGATACAATTGTTTAAGCTTTTAAGAGTTATAAAGATTTACTGGGAATTCTAGACATTTTCACCCCAACAAGAGCTTTTTCAGTTTTTATTTTAAAAATATTTATATCTCCTGTACATCTTAATTCTTTTTTCCTTGTTCTGTGCAAAATTTGGGGGAGAAGTTTTATTTGTTTACTTTTAAGTTATCTGTTTACCTAAATTCATAAGAGAAACTTTTAAACTAGTTTAAAAAATTTTGTGTGGCATTTTTTTAAAATCTCTTATGGTGTATATTAGGATACTGGACTGAAAAAAATGCATTTCTAAATCCAGGTAACAAGAAATCAATCAATATAATTGTGCATGAGCCTCTTTGATCCAGGCAGGTTTACTTTCAGTCAAATAGGATACTAACTTCTCTTACCATGTCAATTAACAGTCTAAAATCAAAGCAAACTAACAAAACCTCACTAATTTCCACAGTAATAGCAAAGTTCTTCTTAAGCCATGTTTTTAGCTAGGAAGACAACTTAATTCATATTTTCTAGCATAGTATTAAAGTGAATAATGCTAAATCGTACATGAACCCTAAAGCCCTCTACAGACAGAAAAATTTCTAAAGATAGAAGTAGTATCTAAGAGAGGGATGTGGAAGTCAAGATCAGGAAAAATTAGTTACAGTACAGGAGCTAATTAGAAAAGACAAAGGCAGAGAGTTAATCTGAAGGTTGGAGGAACTGGGAAACATCATACCTGAGGACCTTTTTCACCTTGGTTTCCAATGTCACCCTGTAAAATATTAAGATATAGGTTAAGTTTTCATTACAATCAGTCTTGAAGGATTTTCTTTTCCTTCAAAGAAGAACATAATGACAAGGAATGATTTCTGAGAATAATTTGTTAACAATGGCAATTACAAAATAAAGGGCACAGACACTTTAGAAGTAGAACTTTATATCAACTAGGACATACTTGGTCAAGCATGAAGGGGGAACGAGAGGTAAAAAAACATTTATTAAACACCTACTACATGTCAGTTACTGTGCTGTATTCTACAGGTATTACTTCATTTGATCCTCACTTTACAATGGAGGAAACTGAGGCAGTTAGAGGATATATGATTTGCTCAGGGTCACACAGCTGGCAAATTGTCTGAAGCTGGACTTGAACTCAGGTCTTCCTGACTCTCCTTTCAATATGCCACCTCTGTGCATGACTACTACACTGTAACTCTCCCAAGAAGAAACAACTTTTGATATACTCATATAGGACTTAGAGTAACTTCTATTTCCCCTGATTAAGGAAAACTTTAAAAAAAGGTTAAAAACAAAAAGGTCTATTTTAATAGAATGATGTATTTAATTTTTAAATAGGTAAACTGACAACTTGTTTATATAAAGTTTCTAGCAAACCACAAAGGATAAAATGGTCAAACATTTTAAAAATAATTTGTTTTTTTCACATTTTCCTGTGATTCCATTGACATCATTAATTCCTAATCATTTCCTCTGCTGATGCAGATGAGCATCTTCTTTGGATCTCATAGACTTAAAAGTTGTCTAGGGGGTGATAAGAGATTAAGTGGCTTGCCCAAGTCCCTTAGCCTGCATGTGTCAGAGGTGGAGAGTGAACCCAAGTCCAGACCAATCACTCACCCCACCATGGTTTCCTCATCTGAGAACTGTGTACTAGTTTTAATGACCCTCCTATTATACACCCAAGAAATAAAAGTGAAAAGGACCCAATTGTTCAAAAATGATGGCAGCTCTTTTTGTAGTACAAAGAACTGAATGCCAAAGGGTTGACCACCAATTCATCCCCTTCCCCTCTATTTTCCTGTAGGGCAAAATAGATTTCAGTACCCCATTGTCTATACATCTTATTTCCCAGTTGCATGACAAAACAGTTTTTAACATTCATTTTTAAAAGTTTGAGTTCCAGATTGTCTCCCTTCCTCCCTCCTCACCCACCCTCATTGAGAAAGCAAGCAATTAAATACAGTGCCATAAAAATAATGAAAAATGGGATTTGGCTTAAGGAGGGAATAGCACACACTCAAAATCCATTTTACCCTAGGAAGGCAGGGGAGAAACGGATAGGAGAGGGAAGATAATAGAAAGGACAGCATATTGGGGAAAGGGATAAACAGAAGCAAACGCTATTATGGGGGGACAGGTCAAGGAAGAGAATGGAATAAATGGAGGGCAGGATAGGACAGAGGGAAATGTGGTTAGTTTTTCATAACATAACTTATGGAAGTGTTTTGCATGACCACACATGTATGACCTATATTGAATTGCTTGCTTCTTAATGAGGGTGGGTGAGGAGGGAGGAAGGGAGACAATCTGGAACTCAAACTTTTAAAAATGAATGTTAAAAACTGTTTTTGCATGCAACTGGGAAATAAGATGTATAGGCAATGGGGTACTGAAATCTATTTTGCCCTGCAGGAAAATAGAGGGAGGGGGATGAAAGAAGAGGGGGTAAAAGAAGGGAGGACAGATTAGGGGAAGGGGTGGATGGGGTGTACACTGCCCTGGAGTGGGGGTGGGAAGAGATGGGGAGAAAAATTTGGAATTCAAATTCTTGTGGAAGTGAATGTTGAAAACTGAAAAATAAATAAATTATATATTGCATATATGTATTAGATATACATATATATTTGAAAGAAATAATGAAAAGGACTTTTTCAGGGAAATTGGGAAAGACTTGTATGAACTGTTGTGAATGAAGTGAGTAAAATCAGAACAATTTATATCAAAATATACAACATATAACAAAGCAACAACAACAACAAACACTGTACAGACAAAAACACTCTGAAAAACTCGGAAATTCTGATCTATTCAATGACCAACCACAATTCCAATATACTTGGTCTAAATCATTCTACCATCTCCAAAGAGAGAAGTAATGGCATAGAATAAGAGACACACTTTTGGACATGGCCAATGCAGCAAGTTGTTTTATTTGACTATGCATATTTCTAAGAAAAGTTTTGCTTTTCTTTCTTTTGTTCAATGTCAGGGGCAAGTATATGAGAGAAAAAAATAAAATTCTCTTAACAGAAAAAAATTAAAGACATATTCTAGAAAAACAGTATATTTCATAGAGGACAGAATTTCTATTCTATTGTTTCCCTTGATGTCTTGCTCTGATGCCTTCCTGTATCATCAGTGACATTTGGTTCTCAAAGGCCTTGCCAGTCAAAAACGAGCTCTAAAATAATCTACCAGGCTGGAAAGAATTTAAAGATGGCTCCAATGAAGGATACTATATCCGAAGAGCAGGCTAGCTGAGTCAAGAGCAGATCCTCAATAGGTTGCTGGCAGGGTGAAATTTCAGGCCACACAATTGACAATGACTCAAGTCATGAGGAAGTTGTAATCTGCTTTAGTGGAGATTGTATCCATTTATATCCATGAGGTATTAAAGTATGGTGATATCAGAGAACTGAGGATTTCAGCTCAATATGAGGTAAAACTACCAAACAATTCAGAGTTGTTCAAAAGCAGAAAGGACTGTCTTGCAAACTGGGAGTTTCCTCTTTGTTTGAAGTCTTCAAGATGGATTTAGTTGGGATCACAGAGTAGGATGAGACCTCAGAAGCCATCTAGTCCACTGTGCTCCTAAAGAAGAATACCCTCTACAACACATGAGACAACTGGGAGATTTTTACTGAAGGAGAAGGCAACTAGGTGATGAAGTGACTAGAATGCTGGACTTGGAATCAGGAAGTCCTGAGTTTGAATCCTGTTTTAGAGACTTAGCTATGTGAGTCCAGGCAATTCAACTTAGACTTTAGAGGCCTGTTTCTTCAACTGTAAAATGGGGACACTAAAAGCATGTATTTCCCAGAGTTGTTGCGAGGAAAAAAATGACGTAATAGTTGGAAATGTTTTGCAAACCTGTGTTACATAAATGCTAACTCTATAGGTATTTTATTTAAGATAACCTCTGAGATCTCTTCAATTCCAAATCTAAAATGTTAGCATCAGAAGAGATCTTAAAGATCAATCTATTTTATAGATGAGGAAATTAAGAGAGACTTAAGAAGGTTTCACTTGGGCTCAGGGTCACACACTATTTAAAATTAGAACTGGGATAATATTTTCCTGATTCTCAGACCAGCCCACTTTATATTCTGCCATCTCTAATCACGGGGTCATATCATTTTAGATCTGGAAGGAAACCTGAAGCTTGTATGGTCCAAATTCTTAATTTTATAGGTGAAAAGATTGAAACCTAGAGAGGGGGAAATGAGTTGACCAAGTTAATACAGGAATTTAATGGCAGAGTTGAGATTTAAAGCCTGGTCTTCTGTTTCCAAACTGAAGGTTAAAAAAGAGTTGTACTGGGCATTGGGTACATTGTGAAGTCCATGCATCTTATGCAATGAACAATACAATTTATTTTAAAGGGTAAAGATTTTGACTGTGAGAACTCTTCTGGCCAAAAGTAGGCTAATAATGGTTTTAGAGTTTTAATGAATGTGACCTAAACAGTTCCACTGCTGCTATGAGATGCAATCAATGCCTCTGCAGGCATATGGAAGTCCTGCCAAGCAAACTCCACTGATACCAGATAGCCTTTAATCATCCCTGGAGGGGTCCTGCCCTAGAAGTCTCTTTAGGAACTTTATGAGATCAGGAAAAGAAATCTGACCCTCCTCTGCCCTCTCTCCTTCCAAAAGAAAAGTTCCTTTCCCAAAATTTTCTTTGGCCCTCAGAAAACAAGAAAGAATGCTTGCCAGAAATACACAATCACATTTAAGAAATAACATGTGTCACGAAGTTAAAATCACTCATCCAAGCCCTCTGTAGATTTCATTGTTTTGTTGCTGTTGTTTTGTCTTAATTTCTGTTTTAGATATTATCTCCCCACTCTTTATCTTCAATTACTTGTCCATTCTTTTCCACCTCACTTTCTCCTTTTTAGTTTTTAGTTCTTGTCATTTCCTGGTTTAAAAAAATAAACTCGAAAGCTCTTACTGAAGAAGACTCTTCATCCAAGACAGTTAATTACAAATTACAAATATTTACACATTTGGGGAGATTTTTACAAATTGTAACATGTATTTGATTTTTTAAAATGTTTTTTAAATCTGTGCAATCATAGGAAGGAAGGAAGGAAGGAAGGAAGGAAGGAAGGAAGGAAGGAAGGAAGGAAGGAAGGAAGGAAGGAAAAGGAAAGAAACACAGATTTCAAAGAAATTGCATTCTATCAAGGAATGTGTGTGTGTGTGTGTTTGTGTGTGTATGTGTGTATTCATGTGTGTACACCAAAGTATACATTGTATTTTTTACAAATGTGATAGAACTCCTAATAAACAGTTTCCTGTCCAAGTGTCTATGAAATTACAACCCTTTAATTTCTCAAGAGCATACAGGGTTTCAACTTTGTCTTTGTGTCCCCAGGACCTAGCCCAGTGCCTGGCACATATTAAGAGTGTGATAAATGTTAATTAATAACTGATTTATTGTTCATGAGGCAAAGCTTTTTTCACCAGGGTTCAGATTAAGGCTTAATTTTAAGTGTTTTAAAACGTAAATCAAACTCTATCCAAGCTCGTAGGACATACAGGGAACCAGATATTTGGATGGTCTTTCTTCCCCCTCCTCATCTACATTATTTTGGCCCCACATAGAAGCTCAGAGTTCAAATTAATAATCACTTGAGAACACACAACTCCAGCTGGTTGGATATGTTCCACGGGATCCAATGTGAATCTCTGAGGACTGAAATGATTAATTTGGGGGAAATATGAAACATATCAGTTTGATGGTATATGCGTAGACATTTATTCTGGAAAGGGTCTGTGCCCCTAGAACACTAGTCACAAACGAACACATATATGGTTCATATCTTTTAGTAACCAGAGATTTATTTTTTTTTATTTCTCCTCTACTCAGATCCCCCGCTGTTCTAGTTTACCTGATACCATCATTCACCTTTAGGTTGTTTATTCTGAATTAGCTTCAACAAGCATTTATTACTTTCTAGGCCACCTGAACATATAGGACTTTCATTGTATTCACTAACTAATTTGTTAAGGATATGTGTTCATACTTAATATTATAGCAGGTAAAATCTTCATTTGTTGGTTCCCTATCTGATAGCCCACCAGGTTTTCTTTACTTCTGTAAAGACCATTAAGGTGAGTAGATATCGCATAGATTCATTTTTTAAATAATCCTTATTATCTGAATTCATTAATAATTTTACTCAACCCTCTACTTTGTATCCTAGAGACTTGGTCAAAGCAACGACCTTCTAGGATACCTTCATCTAAACAACACATGATATGAACATACATGAGAATACATGCTAAGGCATTGTGTCACAGTGGTGAATATTCATTAATTATGAGAGAGACAGAGAGAAAGACAGACAGACAGAGAGACACACAGACAGAGAGATTTTTAAACAAGAAATAACGGACAGTTTTTAAAGGAAGAAATCCTACTAACAATTATATGAAAAAAAATACTCAAAATCATTGAAAATTAAGGAAATGCAAATTAGATCAACTCTAAGGTTTTACCTTGTAATCATCAGCTTGATAAAAATGATATGAGAAGAAAATGACATATTAGAGGGGCTCTGGGAAAACAGTACACCAAGAGCTATGATTTGGTATAATCATTCTGAAGAAGAATTTGGAACCATGTCCCAAAAGTCAATAAACCATGACCTAACAATCCCACTACTGGGATTATACTGCAAAAAGATCAAAGAAACAGGAAAAGGAACATAGATAGCTAGGTGGCGCAGTGGGCTTGGAATCTGGGAGACGCATCTTCATGAATTCAAATGCAATCTCAGACACTTATACCTGTATGACCCTGTTTGCCTCAGTTTCCTCATCTGTAAAAGGAGCTGAAGAAGGAAATGGCAAACAACTCCAGCATCTCTGCCAATAAAATCCCAATGGGGTCATGACTGAAAATGACTCGGCAATTATACATGCATACATGCATACACATGTGTATAAAAATACACACATATGTACATATGTGCGTGTATATATAGATACTTTATATAGAGAGACACAGTTTTTAATAAATGTATATGTTCATACAGCATATAATGTCTATGTATACATATGTGTATTCATGTACGCATGCACATTTATTATGTGTATAGCAGCTTTTTTTAGTAGCAAAAATGAGGAACTAAGGGATAGACACATTAAGAAATAGCTATATAAGTCACGGCATATGTGTACACTGTAATGTTTATATTACACAGTGAAAAACAAAGTTTCTTATGACTGTTTCAGAGGAAACTGGGAAGATCTATATGAATTGATATAAACTGAAGTGAGCGTAACCAGGAACTGTCAAATGGCAGGAACATGGCAAAGAACAACACTGAATGACCTGAGAACTCTGAAAAATGCAGTAATAAACTGAAATCGCAGAGAGCCTTTAAGGAAATGTGCTGCCCACTTACTGACAGAAGGATCATGGACTCCAGGTGCAGAAGGAAACATGCACTTTTGGACATGGTCAATGAGAGAACATGCTTAGCATGACTGTGCATATTTGCTATGAGATCCCCCTTCCTTCTTTCCTTTCTCCCCTCCTTCTTTATAAGACAGTGTGAGGAGACAAAAATAAATGCTTTTCTAAAATAATTGCAAAGCATACAATAAATTCTAAAAAATTACAATGCTGTATTCTAGTGGTATTACTTTCATGGACTTAAAAAGATTCATAAAAAGAGTTTACTAAAAAGAAACCATCATCATAAATACATACCTTTTTCCCTGGTGTCCCAGGTAAGCCTGGATATCCTGGCTCTCCTGGGGGGCCTGACACTCCTTGTTCTCCCTAGGAAATTGAATGGTTCCATGAATACCATTGATTTGTCAGTTGAAATCAAACTAAAAACTGCCTTTGTCAAAATACTAACATCTGGAATGTGGCATTCCCATATTAGGGCTTTCAAAGTGACTGATTCATGTTGTAGATACTACCTATGTTCAGAAAGTTAAATAAAGTTAGAATTGTATTTTCTTGTGTCTATTTCTTTTAGTCAATTGAAATTCTCACCCCAAATATTTATGACTTACCAATAATAAATGCTTAATTTACTTCATTACTATCAGTATTTTTAAAAAATCTTTTCTCCACTAAAATCCTAAAGTGATGTGTTATTGAGGCTTGGAAGTAGACATAGGTCACTGGCAGACAAGCTTTAGCAGGTCCTACCATATACAACTGTAGAGTCTTCAAGTATGGACCTGACTAAAAAACTGCCATTCAAGCACTAACAGCAGAATGTGGAAAGGGCTATCATCAGGAGATTGCCAATCACGTTTTATTATTTGTTCATTTATTCATTTATTTGTTTGCTTATTTCTAGTACATGCACAGAAAACTTCATGCCGGCTATCAGCTAATTTTGAAATCTGTTTCTGTTCAGGGAGAACCCTCACTCATGAAACTGGCTGTTGGCACCCTGAAGTATTTGTACCTTTGTGTCGCAAAATGAGCTCCTTGAGAGCAGAGACTGCCTTTGCCTTTCTTTGCATTTCCAGCTCTTAGCATGGTACTTCAGCGATAGTATATGTTTAATAAATGCATATTGTTGACTTGTTGACTTTTTTATTGTTGCTTAAATTTTATACATTTCCTTAAATACATCACCCTCTTTCTTGACATCACCCTCTTTCTTGGCTCTGCTCAAACTTCTCCCTCACTGGGGATAGTGTATATCAAGTGTTCCACAAAGCTTACTGCATAGATATGGTACCTACTGAAAATCTTCAAGTTTATTGTTTATATGTGTCACAGACCACAAAGTACAAGGTAACTTACAAGCCATGACCTCCAACTTCTTCATTCTACAAATGAGGAAACTGAAGCTCAAGGATGTTAAATGATTTTTACAAGTCCACAAATGTAATAAAGGTCAGAGTCAGAATTTGAGTACAGGTCTTGGGCAGCTTGGTGGCACAGCGGATAGAGTGCTAGTCCTGGAGTCAGGACTCCTCTTCCTGGGTTTAAATATGACCTTAGACACTTCCTGCCTGTGTTACCCTTTGAGAGTCACTTAACCCTGTTTACCTCAGTTTCCTCATCTGTAAAATGAACTGGAGAAAGAAATGGCAAATCATTCCAGTATCTTTGCCAAGAGAACCCCAACTGGGGTCACAAAAAGTCAGAAACGACTTAAAAAGGATTAAACAACAACTTTTCGCTCCAGATTCATTGTTTACTCTTTATATTGGATCATGTTACTATACTTAAATGTTACCTCCTTTGTGAAATCAACGCTGGTTCTTTCATCTGGAAGACTATCTTTTGAGCTTTCTTATATTCTATACTTTTCTTAGTAACTTAGCTTATTTTATTTTTCATTATTTATTTCTGACATACTATTGTATAGACTGTGATTGCTTTGAGGGCAGTGATCTATCATTATTTTTGTATCTCTTAGAGAAAATAGAACAAAGTCCTGAAAGACTTTGTTATATACATATAACAAAGTTATGAAAGACATTACATAATGTTTGGTGGATTCAAAAATATTATTGTACACTAGCCTTTTTTTTCCTTTACTACACAATTTCTTTGCTTTATGTAATTATTTTTCCCATTTTGCTATTATTAAATTGACATTCAGGTTAGGGGGAGTTTTATAACTCAATTTTAAAATGCATTCCCTCCAGCTCTGACCTTTGGATGCTTTTTCATTATTAAAAGGGGAATAATTGTCTCTTTCTGATAATAAAAAGACATTTAAATCACTTTATGGGAGATATTCTTTGCTTCTCACTATATGTTACATTTATATCTTTTGATGAATTAGAGGACTATAGAGATAGACCTGGAAGATATGCTAAAAGTAATATAACCCAATTACTTCATTTTCCACTGAGGAAAACTGAGATCCTGAGAGGCTATGATTTTCCCAAATTTAAGCAGGTGATAAAGAGCAAAGCTTTGATCCTATGCCCTCTACCTCTAAATTCAGTTTTTTTTTCCCACTGCATCATGTATTTAGAAGATAAAAGAAATCATCCTGAACCATCTCCAAGATATTTAACTGGTTAGGTTTAAATGCCAATTATATTCAGCTCAATTATCTTTATAGCAATGGAACCAGGCCTGGAATGTGCCCATTCCTGGGATCTCCTGTTTCCACTTTTGTATAGCCAGGAAGTTGATGCCCATTAGAAAGCCCATGGGGAGGTCTTTGGGCTATGGAAAACACTTATTGCTTATTTTTTGTATTCCCAGAATTTAGCAAAGTGTCTGGCACATAGTAAACTTGTTGATGGACTGATTGATTGCTAATGTGATCCAAGTATCCCCATAATGAACAGTGAGAACCTATCACTTGATATGGGGAAAATAAAAGTATCTCCAATGTCTTAGCCTTGTACAAATTCAATCCTGGATCAACCTGACCTGTAGAACTCTAAGTACATGCTCTTTGTTTTCAATGGCAATGGGAAGAGACTATGGGTGGACTAGCAAAAAAAAACCCAAAAACTATCAACACTATTTGGAAAAACAACTGAAAGTACATCACTGCTAATGGTAGGTCAATAGCATCACGTTTGCCATCATGCAAATAATGGTAAATAATCAAAAGAGAAGCAAAGTAACCCCATACTGGTTATGGCTATTTGTTTAGTTTGTATCCATGATAGCTGTACTGATTAATTTCATGTACTCAAAAATGAAAGAAAAACTTTTAAAATTCACCACATTAAATCCTTCTTTATTTAATAAATAGAAGAAAATGATGTTCCTTACTATGATTTACTCTGGATCATTTCCAAATTAACCAAAAACAAAATTACCTTGATCCCAGGAGATCCCGATGTTCCTTGAATTCCAGGTTCACCTCTATTTCCCTGTTAATAGAACAGCAAGAAGGGTTGGGATTCTTTTGCCTTGTTTGTTTATTTGTTTGAGATTGGAGTAATAAACTTTAGTCATGCACATTAACCAAAGATATTTATGAAGATCTGTTGAAAGGATTGTTTAAAACATGAAAACACAAAAGTTGAATTGAATGTTATTCCATTTGGGAGGACTTCACATTTCTGAATCACTTTAAAATAGGGCTTTTATAATTTCCAACAATCTGTTTTCAAAACTAGTTTAAGCTGGCTCCTATATACCCCTGAATATGGCAATTTTGTTTCCCACCTCATCCAGTATTCTCTCTGCAAAGACTAGAACTTGCCAATACCTCCACTCCTAAAATGTTTCACTCAGAACTGACAATAATACTCTGAACATTGCTTCACCTGAACAAATTACAAGGGTACTATTATCTTTCTCTCTGGACACTGTGTTAGTACAGACTCAGATTGAATTAGTTTTTTTTTCTTACTCCACATCATGCTATTCACTCATGTGGCCTAAAACACAACTGTTACATCACATAAAAGCCCAGTTTAATACTGTTGTCATCTAATATGGTGATTTTTCTTATTCCCTCTATGCATATAATGTAGGCAATTGTAGTCTACACTAGACATGTTAAGTATTTCATTCTCACATAATTTTATTTTAAGTCATGTTTCTTTCCCTCTCCTAAACTTGTTTATTACCTGAAACCATACATATATAAGCATACTTAAGACATTTCATCTTGTTCAACTGGTTCTACAATTTTAGTCTATTCAGGTTTTACTGGATCCTACGTCTATCATCAAAAATATAAGCAATTCCTCCCAGTTTAATGTTACCTGGAAAGTTAACATGTATGACTGATGCTTTCTTCCAAGTAATTTCTATAAATGCTCAAAAGAACAAGACCTACTTAGGTTTTTTAAGGGATACTTCACTAATGATCTTCCTCAAAAATGGCATCTATGTTACTTTCAATATAATGAAAGGGATTCACCTTCTCTTCAAAAATGGCATAGACATAGGGTGACTCTATCCTGTTTGGATAGAGACCAAATAGGAAGAGGAAGCTCCCAAAAGAGAATACTCCCCCTACCAATGAGGAGCAACACCTTCTCTGCAGCTTATTGAGCTGTCTCTCTACAGCAGAGGTGTCAAACTCTCCCAAACTGCTAAGTTGGATTCATAGGTAATTGGGAAATGTTTAACAAAAATAAATAAAAATACAATACATGGTAGATAATGTTAAGCTGTGGTTTTCTAAGTCAATATGGGGCATCAGGTATCTGTCTTTATTTGAGTTTCATATCACTAGAGCACAGAGAGGTAAAATTACTGGCTCAGGGTCACATATCTAATATATGTCTGTAGTAAAACTTGAACCCAGCTCTTTTTTTCCACTATGTCATGTTGCCTCTTCAAATAAAAATGTATTTACTCCAACACTTCCAGAAGATAATTTGTGAGAAGATAACCTCTAGTTCATTCTAATTCATAAATAACAGGGACCGTTTTATGACAGGTAAAAGACCTAGAGGGCATAATCGAGAGATACAATAGGATAATTATATGCTTAGAGGGAACAAGACAAACTATCATATTAGCTAACCACAATATCACATCAAGCTTTTACATGTAACAGTTTTTATGTATCAACCTTGTTTTAGGTCACATGTTTTGATCTCTGGTAGATAAGAATTCATACATTATGGTAAATATATGGATACACACAGAGAGAATTTAACAAAGTACTAACAATTCTTCTAAGTATTTGTTTCAACTTCTACACCTTCTTTCTGTTGAATTCTGTACATTTTAAAATGTTTTATTCGTGTTCTTTTATTGTCTTTGTTTCTATTACTGCCCACTAACTTACCCAACCTCTCCTCAAACATAAAAGAGAAGCCCTCCCTTTTAACATACATGTACAGTCCTGCAAAGCAAATCCATACATTGACAGTGCTTGAAAATACCTATGTCCTTCTGCATCTTTAATCTATCATATCTGTGTCAAGTGGTGAGATACGTTTCATCAACTACGTTTCGAACACTGATCCTTCCTGTATAGCTCCTCCCTCTCAGTCACTTATGTTGATAATTCATCCAGACCAAAATATTTTCCAAAGCTTTGTCATGGACTCTTGTCTCATCTCCCTCTGCCCTCTCTCCCTTGGTGATCAGTTTCCATCAATTCAATTATCATTTCAACATAAATGACTCCATACATGCATATGTATGTGTGCATATAGTAATGCACCACAAATAATTACTTGCATATATAATATATAGGTCTGTATACACATCTGCATGTATGTGTGTGTATACACACATATGCAGACAAATACATTCATAACTTCTCTCCCAAATTCCAGTTCAACATTGATTGTCTGCTGGACATCTCCATCAGTGTTCCATTGAAATCTCAATTCCAGTATTTTAAAAAATGGACCCCATCATTTGCCCTCACAAAGCCGACCCCTCTGATAACCCCTACTTATATTAAGATCACTACTGTACTCTCGGTCACTAATAAAAAATTTAAACTGAAACTCGACTCTTCCTCTATTAAGTTCATATATCTAACACTTTGCAGTCTAGTTTGATTCTATCTTTGCAACATCTTACATATCTATCCCCTTCTCTCCAATAAAAAGGCCAACATACTAGTTTGAGATCTAATCATCTCATCTGGACTGCTATAATAACCTTCTAGTAGACAAGGGAAAACAAGGCATCAGAAATCAGCAGCGGGGAAGCTGCATCCTTGAGGCCACATAGGTCCTCAAGTGTGGCCCTTTGAATCCAAACAAGTTTGTTCTGTGAAGTTTGAATTCAGTCAGAGGGTCACACTTGAGGTCCTAGAGGACCACATGTGGCCTTGAGGCTGTAGGTTCCTCACCCCAGGTCTTGACTTAATCTCTCCTTCCCAAATTAGCCTTGTATTTATTGTTCATATTATTCAAGTCATCCCTATGCTAATAAAAAGAATCAAGATTTATTTGTTTATTAAACTTAAAGAAAGTGTTGGTTCATTGGTTGTCTATTCTAATTAGACCTCATTCTTTTTCTTCATCCAAGAGATATGACAGAATAAGTCCAATTATTTGTATCTTCCCATTTTATTTTTATGCATAACAAGTTCCAGGATATATTTATGTTAAGTAGGAAAAAACAAACAAAAGCCATGACCAAATATACTGTCATAAGGGGTGTCTCCTAGAGGGCAATGGTGACTTGTGCCTCATTTAAAGAAAATACATTCAAAAATCAAAATTTATAAATGAAATTAAATTTCACTTCACAAAAAAGGTTCTTAACTTATATTTGTAATTCACTGTAGCGCTGTCTTAAATGATGGCATTTAAAATTGGATTCAGTTGTCAAAATATAACTTTTCAAGCTGTTAAAAAGGATCAATTCATAAAAAAGTATTCATGCCATGTGAAAAAAGGGTACAACTGGGTACTCTAACCAAATACCATTTTAAAGAATATAAAATATCTTAATTCTAGAAACGAATAAGAAGTAAACTGGTCTGCTTTTCTAGAAAAAACATATTGTTTCTTTCATTGACTCGTCAGACCACACTGATATATTTCAGGCCCTGCATCCACAATGTGTGTCAGATAATCAAAGCCATTGAACATAGGAAAGCTCTCGGGCTGGGGAGCATGTCTCCTAAAAATTCATAGGACTCAAGGGGACTTTAAGAATTAATTCATCTCTGAAAGTCAGCAACAGTTCTTTTTTCTTACAGGTAGGTATAGGACTGATGAATTTTGATACACATCTGAACAATTCCAAACAAAGAACGTCCATCACTTTCCTTAGTTTCAAAATCATATCAAATGCTTATGGTTCAGTGGACAAAGTGCCCAGCTTACAATCAGGAAGACCTGATCAGACGCTTGATAACAGCGAAACCCTGGGCCAATCATTTAACCCTGTTTGCTATAATTCTTTTTCTATAAAAACAGTTAGAGAAGGAAATGGCATGCCACTACAGTATCTTTGCCACAAAGAACTGGACATGACTGAAATGACTAAATAATAATGATTCAAAATAGTTTTCTCAATTCCAACCTATATATGAAACTGTGTTCCCAGTCATTGAAAAGTAATCTTACTTGACTGGATCCTACGATCAATTTGAGTAAATAAAGGAGGCTACTACAATGGTATTTCTGACTCTTCTTGCTTTTTCTTTGTATCCCCAGTACCAGGCATAGCTCCTAGCCCATAGCTCTTAATAAATGATTGTTCATGGAGAGCAGAGAAGGAAAGAGGAAAGGAGAGGAAAAGAGAAGAAAGGACAGGATTGGAGAAGACAGGCCAGGAAATGGAAGAAAAGAAAATTTCTTTACTTTACTTATGGAAATTATAAATATCTAGGATGGCTTAGATTATAAAGAAACAATTAAAATAATAAGCCTGGTTACATAAGATTCCATTGTTACTAATTAAATTTTAGCTTACCTTCAATCCAGGTATTCCAGGTTGACCAGGTGATCCATCCTGTCCCATTAAACCCTGTAATTTTTAAGAATGAAATCTCCAGAAAGCAACTTTTCATGTTTCAAACTTGATAAAAATGAAAGGTTTCAGTTAAAGCATTTGGAATAAACTCATCCCTTTCCTACCCCTCAAAGTAACTTCCAACAAAGGGTAACAGAGTGACTGAATATCTCATTTTAGCTGTAGAAAAGCCAACCACTAATCAATTCCACTCTTCTATAAAATAGTTAAGTATTGACACTTGACATAGACAAGACTGTAGAGAAAAGGTTGTTTACATATTCTTCCCTCTTCCTCTTCTCAGTGATAAGAATAAGGTTGTTTCACCAAAATTCTCCTGATTTCCTCCAAGTAAAACATTATGACAGGAAGAAAAACAAAATCTGTTTCAAGCTACATAGTAGCCATTCTTCGTATTAATCATGTCATTTAAAACAAGAAAGCTATCATTAAAATAATGACATGAATAGTTTCTTTGTCACACAATCCACCACACCCAAGTGTATTGAGGTGCCCCTTAGGCTTTAGAATAATAGTAGAACATAAAATCCTACTTATTGATCTCATAAAGGCACAATTTTAGGAATCACTAAAAAAGAGAGTTGAAGTTTAGTATTTAGTAGATGGACTAGATCTGTTAATTTACTGATTTAGAGAATTCCTAGATGAGGAAACTACGTCCACTATAGAAGGTCTGCAGTCTCTTCTCAGCAACTGAAAGTCTAAGGAGATGCCTATAGCAATGAGAGGTTAAGTGGTCATGTAACCAGTGTGAGTAAGTGGGAGCAGAACCCAGGTTTTGTTGTTCCCAAGGATGGCCTACTTTCCATTACATTACTCTGCCTTTCATATTTTTTCTTTTTTATTGCTAATCTAGTCACTGAGTCAAGTAATCTGGTGTGTTTCTTTCTCATTCCTTTTCAGAAAAAATAATTCATCTTTTAAAAGTATTCTAAAATCAACCCCCCCAACTACACACAAATGCTCAAAAATTGGGTTGACATTTTTTGTGAAAAAATCTCAATATTTACTTATAGATGAAACCCACTAAAAACTTCACATTTCCCAGTAAGTAGATCTGATGCATATTTTAAGGCTCATGAAATTAATAAAAATCACAAATTACAAAATACAAAACTGATCAGTTTTAATGAGGTACTAAATTGCAGACAAAAGAATTTATAGGCTAAAATCAACATTTTTAGCAATAAGTTTAGGAATCTTTATAGTCATATATCCCATATGATCTTCATTAATTTCAACATTGCAAAGAATTTTTGCTTTCTATCCTTGGCACTTCCAAAAGAAATTTTCAAAAAACTTTTGCAGGGTATTGAAAGGTCTAGACTAAACTCAGTCTTCTTGACTGACAAACCAGGAGAAGCTGGTCTAGAAGCCTTTATTATGAATGCTGTTGAGCACTGGTTCCAGTGATTAGCATACTACCTGGCATGTAGTAGGCACTTAATGTTTATTGATTAAATGATTGAATTCAGAGAATTACAGTTTCTAATTTACCTATACAAATTGGTCTGAGAAGATTAAGTGGTTGGCCTACATTTTTCATAGGCAAAACAAAGCATAAACATAGATCATTTAAACTTCAAGGGACTTTGGAGATAGATTTATCCAATCCCCACATATTACAGATTGTTGATTTGTAATGTTTGAAAGGAGAAGCAGCTCAAGGCCACTGTGAGCCAGTGACGAAGATGAGATTAGAAGGGCAGGGCTTCTAATTCTCATTACAGTGATCGTTTCATCATACCTGCTTCCTAACAGCTGCCCTTTATTAAATTTTTCTGGAAACAGGAATAGTAGTTGATCCTAACAAAGCCTCTGGCAACTGTAATATTACCATCTGCTTGTTTCCTGTCCCTTTCTCTCTCCCAACACTCCTCCCCCTGCCATGCAACAATGCCATATAGTGGGTACGTATGTTTAGCTTTCTAAAATTGAAGTTAATTAAAATTAATTTTGTCCTTTGGGATAATTAGAATGTCACACTGGAATGTTAAAACTAGGGCTGGGAATCACTGAAATTCTCTAATTGTGTCTACTCACTGGCAGACACTTTTCCAGTTCACACACAAACATATTTCATTATGTTGCAATATACTTCCCACCAGTGAACTAGCTCTTTAGTCAAGCCTCAAAAGGCAATGACAAACACACTGATCCAGCACAGTTTTTCTGCTAGATGGTGGTACAAAAAGTCGTTTGCAGAATTGGTCATTTTTTGAAGTCCTACTTCAAACTCAGTGATTCCAAGTGGTCATTCAACTTGTTGCATTTTTTTCCTTTTTTACTTCTTTCTTATACTTTCATCTACTTTGTGATATAGGGGATGTGCAATGGGATTTCGAGTCAGAGAGTCTTGGTTCAAAACTTGGCCGTGGTACTTATTAACTGCATGTCTTGGATGTCGCTGCATTTTTCTGGACTTTGTTTTGCTTGGTTAAAAAACAAAGTATTAAACTGAATGCTCTCTAAGGACCTTTTAGCTTTAAAGCCTTAATCGGTTTTTATAAGGTGTCCCAGAAGTGTTGTGTCCCAGAAGCATCCTTGCTAGTATTTCATTTAGGATTTTTACATCCATATTCATTAGTGAAATTGGTGTATAATTTTATTTTTTCTGTTTTTGCTCTTTTTAGTTTAGGTACCAGCACCATGTTTGTTTTATAAAAGGAATTTGGTGTAGTTTTTAGCCTCATAGCTTAAAACTGCACAAGGACTTTTGGGACACCCTCTAAATCTCCATGATATCAAGAAGGGTCTAGTGTATCACAAATCCCAAAAGGTTAGGGATCATTCTAGATCCTCTTACTATGTTCAACAGGGGGACAGACAACAAGGAAGTGGAGGTGGCGGGTGGTGGTATAGTGAGGAAAACAGAGAAGTCAAACTTTCTGAGTTTCCAAGTTAGTTTTGTTTCTGTCAGTTCTGTGTCAAATATGTCATAAACAGACTCTATTTTGTTACTCTCTATTACAAAATGCTTTTCTGTGACATTAGATTCTTTAAAACAAGTAGCTAAATAATTTATTTTCATCCTAAATTATGTATAGCATCCATGGTTATACAATGTAACAGTAATTTTAAAAATTATGTCAACATACATTTAACCCAGGTGCTCCTTTCTTTCCTTGTGGTCCAGGAGGCCCAATTTCTCCCTAAAATTAAATGTAGATCAAATTAAAAACTTTAACGAAAATTATTCTTAACTTTTCTCTTTTGAGGATTTTTTTTTCTTTTGAATCCATCTAGCCATGAAAAGGAGAGGGGAGAAATGATGAAATGCCAATTAGACCCAGATAATTTCCATTTACTTCCAACCTGGAGAATTTCTGCCATGGGACTCAAGTTGTCCTGATTGGTATTTTTCTCTCTGAGTTTATTTCAGTTAAGATCAATTAGTCATATTAGACTTGACCCATACTGTTTGGCCATCCCTTCCACAGCAACATCAGTCCCCCTTGCCTTTTCTCCTCCCATGCCCAACCCCCAATTTTGGAACATGACTTAATCAACTATTTCATTGTTTCTTGAACTTCTTTATGGCTGCCCTCATTCTGCCTCTATTTGTTCAGATCAGAATATCTATCCCTAATCAACACTCCCCTTCATTAATGTTTCTTATGTACTACTTTTCTTATATTCTTATGTGGAATATAAGTCAATTGAAGGTAAGGGACGGTCTTTTCTTTTGTATTTGTAGTCTCAACACTTTGCAACATGCTTGGCAAGAAGTAAGTGCTTAATCAATGCTTTTTCACTCAATGATCCATTCCTTTTAGTTTCTCACTGTATAGAGCTGGGCAAAATGGAAGGCCAGTGGGAAGTTGAGAAGATGTTGACAAGAGAAAATAGAGGTGAATCAACATCCCCTACACCTTTTTATCTTTTACTAAAGAAGGATGAGGTGCTCAAAATACCCTAGAGAAAGGAAGAGAGAAATCAGGAGTGGGAAACCATTCATTAGGAAGGCAAGGATCTTTAGGAAAACACAAATAGACAAAGAACTATACTGAGGTATTACTTAGAGGTATCTGAAGTTAAATTTTAAAAATCATCAAATACATTGATAAAAATATTTGAAAAAGCAGCTATTTAGTGTCATGGAATACATATATGTTTGTTTATATGTGTGCATATATGTATATATATATATATATCACATAAATACAAGAATTATATTACTCATTTATTTAAGGAGATGGACAAAATCTTTCAAAACTAATCAATACTCACTTTTTGTCCCATTAACCCTTGACTTCCAGGAAATCCAGGAATTCCCTAAAAAAAAAAATTTTGAATGCATCACCTTTTCTAGGCAATATAGTGTTGTGGTAGGGGCCACTTCACAAATATAAATAGCAACATTTCTACCTCGTGTCATGATTCTTAAAATAAAAGCCTACTATGTAGGAAAATTCAATATCAAACAATATTATAAAAAATTAACACCACTTAGAGTCCAGCAATTATTTGTTAGTAGACTAACCTGTGGGTGATTAAAATGTAAGTTAACTGAAAAGAAATATAAGCATTGTCATCTTAGTTCCTTTCTTCAGAATAAGATTTCTAGGTCATGTGAGCAACAAGATAAAGGATTAGACATTTTCTGTGATCCACGTGACCTCTCAAACTTTTCTAAAACATATGTACTTAAAGTAAAGCGACTCCAGCTGTCTTCATATTTTAGGACAACCAGAATCCAAAAGGTTTAAAAAAAACAAAATGATGAATTACAGCTTAGGGATCCTGAGCTCACTTCTCCTACATTACCAGAAAGGCTACTCTAATATACCCAGGGACCCTACACAGGCTTACAACAAAATTCATATCCACACTCCAGTCTCTTTTCCCTTTTTCCGGTGCTTTAGAAATTCTAGTTCCAGGCTACAGAGGTTTACTCACCTCAACAGCCAAACTGCCCACAGCCCGTCATGAGCAAAATTCTACTGTGGGCTACAACCTGAGAGAAGCAATGGTGCAAAGTTCCGAAGTGTCAGTGCCAGGGCAAACCAGGGTGCAGAGCTCTGAACTTCTTATTCTGGGCTAGAAAACTGAGGAAC
Organism: Notamacropus eugenii; assembly: GCF_028372415.1. Lineage (NCBI taxonomy): Eukaryota > Metazoa > Chordata > Mammalia > Diprotodontia > Macropodidae > Notamacropus > Notamacropus eugenii. Next base: position 123,969,453 of record NC_092873.1, read on the forward strand.
ACAGGGAGTGGGACAGATCACTAGGACAAGACACTGTGCATGTGGAAGGCTGTGTAGCACTGTAAGTCTGAGGGAAGGAGCACAGCACATAGCTTGGGCCATTTATGACCACCCAAAAGTCATTTAGGGCAGAGATCTAGGCTACTGAACCATAAATTGTCCAGCATGTCAGGAGACTAAGACACTGTGAAATCTGGCCCCCAGATTTCAGAACGGAAGGAGTCAGGAAGTGAGTGATAAAGAAAATAGGAAGAGGCAGAATGAAAGTGCCAAAGATTTCAAGAAGAAGAAAATTCAAAGATCTTTAACACAAGCAGATAAATCAACAAATAGCCTCCAAATCTAGTAAATGAACTCAGGTTTCTATGAATAAATACTGCAAAATGAAAGAAAATGACCCAATATTTGATGAGGCAGAGGAACCTATGGAATTTGATGACACCATGGAATTATGGCATAAGGATCCTGAATGGTTTAAAAGAGAAATGAGAATCATGAGAAAAGAATTTCTTCCCTGTACAAAAATAATAACAATAATTAGAAGAACAGAAAAATTTGAATCTGCAGTGGCAAGCTTCACCAAAGGAGCAAGAGAAGGAATGACAGACTGGGGATTCAAATACACAAGTGGAGGGCAACCTAGAAGAAGAGAAGCAATGAATTATAACATTAAAAGAAAACATTATCACTATGTAAGCAAAATACACAGTCTTAAAGACAGAAGGCTTAGAGACAACCTAAGGATCATAGGTCTCCCAAAAGAACATAACATGATGAAAACAAAAATCCTTTGATAGCATGATGAAGGAAATAAAGAACTGTCCAGAACATCTATATATAGAAAATGAAATTTTAATTGAAAGAATTTATAGATCATCTCAGAACAAACTAAAATGATAAGACCAGAAGTATACATTTCATTACAGTATATTTAATCTAGATATATCCTGAAAATGTACCTTATAATTTACAAAATGTGGTTTTCTAAAGTTTATTTTAAATGAATAAGTCAAGATACAAGAACTAAATATGCATCAAGCATCATGTCATTTCAAAATGATGAAATGAGTCAAGTAAACCAATCGATCGTAGAACTGGTAACATCACAAAAGGCATCTTGCCTCCTGATACTCTATTTATTCACTATTAATTTGATTTCCATAACTTGACTTCATAAGTATGATAATAAAGACTGATGTTCTTTATATCAAAACAATACAAAGTACAAGGGCATATAGGATGATAGTCAATTCTGGAACTAGAAATCATACAAAAAATTGATTCACTTCAGGGAATATTTATTGAATACTGTATTACCACAGAGAAATGGTATAGCAGAAAAAAGGATGTCCTAGGACTAAGGAAGACATGAGTTCAAATCCTATCTCTGACACATCTTAGTTGCCTGATGAATGGCAAGTCAATTGACCTTTCAGTGTCCTAGACAACTCTATGTTTAGTTATAAAGGTTAATGTTATAAAATCGTTCTGCAGACATTTATTAAGAAAATTCTATGTGACTTACTAGAAGGCAAAAAGCATAGAAAATAAGGCAAGGAGAATGGCTAAAAAACTTGTGAAATATGAATATAGCAGAAGATTTCTGTGCTGTAAAAATGATGAAAGGGAATATAGATAAACATGAAGGTTTATAAGAACTCATCAAAAGTGAAATAAGGAGAATCAGGACAACAATTTATATGATAAATACAATGCAGTAAAAAACATCATTTTGAAAGACAAATATTCAGACCAATTAATGCCCTACCATGACTTCATAGAACAAATGATGAAGCAGTCTACCCACTTTCTCAGAGATGATGAAGAATGACAGTTTTGCAGTTGTACTGAATTTATCATAAATGCAAACTAGAGATTCATGAACCCATGTCAGTCTTCTTTCTGTACTTCCATGTAAGTGGAAATGCTCATGTGTGTTGATGTTTGTCAAATTTTAGAATAATCAAAAAATAAAGAAACAATTTAAGGAGGTGTTACACTGGTGGAGAAACTTACCACAATAATTTCCTCCCCCATACAAAATAGGTATAAGGCAAAAAGAAAAAAAAATCATAGTTCTATGCTAGATTCTGTGATAAATAAACGTAAAAGGTATAAAAGACATCACAAAGAGTTAATAATCAAGGTGACGAGATCATGGCTTATACCCATTAAACAATTAGAGAATAAAATAACATAAGCTAGTACTTAAAAATATGACAGGCAATAAAATTGTGAGAGGTGAGTAGCAAAGCACCGTCTTACTATCAGATACTTTAAAATAGAAGTCCATGTTACTGAACCATAAAAAATGATTAATGTTACAAATTCAAAAATAACTTTAGAAGACATATACATAAAAGTGGAGAAACCAGTGGGATCTAACTATAAAGTGAACATGATATATTTGTTAAATTCTCCTGAAAACAAAAAAAAAAGGAAATTTCAATACAATAGGTTAAAATAAACATTTTCTTATGAGGAAGAATTCTCTGGATCCAGAATGATTATTTTCACATTATCTTCATTTCCCTTCCTAGAAACCAAGTACTAATTTCATATCCAACAGCCACTATAAACTATAAAACTAAGAAATATGAGTCAACTTCTCGATAGCTCATGTAAGTCATTTGGCAGAGGAATATGAAGTATCAAAAAAATACTAATTCAATGTGCAATAAAGATAGAAATACCTAATTCTATCACAAAGGTTGCCTATTAAAAATTTTAATTAAAACAGGTAACACTATGACCATGGAAGTAGTAAAAGACTACGTAATTTCATACACTCAGATAATTGGTAAAGAGGATAAAAGATGAAAAGAGTCAATGTTGAGGGAGTTATGAAATAAAAGCAGTAGGATTATCAATGAGCCTCACCACTGACTCTCCATCTCTGGCCTCTAGGCTATTTCACTAACTGTTCTAGAATTCTCTCCCTTTTCCCCTCTGCCTCTTGGTTTTCCTGGCTTCCTCCAAGTTCCAGCCAAAAAGCCTTCCTTCTATGTGAAGCCTTTTCTAGAACCTGTTGAATTCTAGTGCCTTCTCTCTGTTGGTTATTTCTAGGTTATTCTGCATATATCTTATTTACACCATAGTTTTCATGTAGTCTCCCTAATTAGATCATAAGCTTCTTGACAGCACAGACTGTCTTTTGTCTTTCCCTTTCTTCAGCACTTAGCACATTCCACCACACAGTAGATGCTTAATAACTACTTATTGAGTGGATGACAATTTGGAATTATGTAAGAAAGTCATGAAAATGTCCACACCTTTTGACCCATTGCTAGGCATAAACCCAACATGTCAAAGACAGAAAGGTCTAATTACACCAAAATACTCATAACATCATTTTTTGGTAGTTGTAAAACACTGGGAACATGTCCACTGATTGGAGAATGGCTAAATTTTAATGCATAAATGTGATAAAATTTTAATGTTCAGTGATGGATATGAAGACTATAGAAAAGCAATGAAGATTAGTCTGAATTGTTTCAAAATGAAGTAATCAGAATCAGGAAAACATACAGAATGATGACAATAACGTAATTAGAACAATAAAAAGAACAAAATTGAACACATTTATAATAACCAAGCTGAAACTGAAAGAACTATAAAAATGAATCTCCTCTCTTTCTTTGTAAGTGAGGGGCAAATTACAGATACACAACATAGCATATGCTATAAGAGTTGATTTTTGTGTTGGTAGTTTTGCAAAATTGCTTTTTACAATCTTTTCTTTTATTATTGTTGTAAGTTCTTTGGGACTGGGAAATGGGGTGATGCCAAAAATAATTTTAACAACTATAATCTTTCACCTTTTATTATTTTAATAAAAGTTCAATTCATATCATTTTCTTGTACACCCACTGTGTTTATAGATTTATGACAATGCTGCCAATTTTTTACATTAGTCAAAATATCATTTGAAAGCAAATGGCTTGTCCATCCAAATAATAAATCACTTACTTCTTACAAAAAAAAGTTTTCCAAATGAACTGTTTGCAACTTCATGGTCAATTTGTGTGGTTGTATTTAAGTAACTGAAAATTTTACAAGAGCTTTTTTCTCTCTCTTGTTCTTTGGTGTCATTTTGAGTTTGGTGGAAAGAATGCTGTGGAAGAGCAATATTTATGTGATTAGGAACTGACCTTACTTTCAACATGGAGTTTCTTTTAGAGCCTGCTTTAACCTCTTTTTGAATAATAATTATGATTAAAACAGAACATTAAAGTCAAGGAGAAAGAACTCATATCTTTTATCTGGACAGCTGTTATGCAAAGGAAATAAATTCATGAAACTTGGAAAAGATGAAATATCACATTACGTTTTCTAACAACAGAAATACTTACCTTATGTTTGCAATTAGTTTGGGTTGTTTTTATTTTAATAACACAATTCACTGAGGGGTGGGGCCAAGATGGTAGAGTAGAAGGATGGATCTGCTCTTAGCTCTACCTCCAAATACCTGTAAAAATACCTGTAAAAAAACGACTCTAAACAAATTCCAGAGCAACAGAAGTCACAAAAAAAGAATGAAAGAGATTTCTAGCTGAAGACAGCTTGGAAGACTGACAAGAAAGGTCTATTGCACCAGGCTCAGGGTGGAGCGCAGCCCTGCCTTGGCTATGAGGCATGGCAGGGACACGACTGAAGCAGGCAGAATCCTGGGCAGCAGCTGCAGTTCTGAGATTTCTCATCCCACAAACACCAAAGACAGCTTCAAAGGTCCGTGAGAAAGCTCTGTCACCTAGGTGAGAAGGAAGCAGGTTCCAGCCATAGCCTAGGGCAATGGAAGTCACTGGCACAGCATCCATTTTTGGAGTCCTCAGCCTAAAGACCCTGGGGGAATTGAGCTGCTGATCTGGATCTAATCCCTGAGTGGCGGCCCTGGGGTGAGGAGGAGCCCTGGCTGGTGGAGCTGAGCTGGAGGTGGTTGTGGAGAGGGAACCCAATTTGCAAATCCTAGGCAGAAAAGTTTGTGGTTGCTCCCAGACCAGAGCACAGGCTGGGAAAATGCCCAAAAAAGGGGAAAAAATAAGACTACAGAAGGTAATTTCTTGGTGAACAGGTATTTTCCTCCATACTTTTGGATGAGGAAAAACAAAGCATACCATCAGAGGAAGACATAAAAGTCAAGGCTTCTTCATCCAAAACCTCAAAAATAAATTTGCAATGGTCTCAGGCCGTGGAAGAGCTCAAAAGAGATTTTCAAAATCAAGTGAGAGAGGTAGAGGAAAAATTGGGAAGAGAAATGAGAGCAATGCAAGAAAATCATGAAAAGTGAGTGAATAACTTGCTAAAGGAGACTCAAAAAATGCTGAAGAAAATAACATCTTTAAAAATAGACTAACCCAAATGGCAAAAGAGGTCCAAAAAGCCAATGAGGAGAAAAATGCTTTATAAAGCAGAATTAGTCAAATGGAAAAGCAGGTTCAAAAGCTCACTTAAGAAAATAGTTCTTTAAAAATTTGAATGGAACAGATGGAAGTTAATGACTTTGTGAGAAACGAAGAAATTACAAAACAAAAGGAAAGAATGAAAAAATTGAAAACAATGTGAAATATCTCATTGGAAAAACAGCTGACCTGGAAAACAGATGCATGAAAGACAATTTAAAAATTATGGGGCTACCTGAAAGCCATGATCAAAAAAAAGAGCCTAGACATCATCTTTCATGAAATTATCAAGGAAAATTGCTCTGATATTCTAGAATCAGATGGTAAAATATATATTGAAAGAATCCACCTATCACCTCCTGAAAGAGATTCAAAAAGAAAATCTCCTAGGAATATTATAGCCAGATTCTAGAATTCCCACATCAAGGAGAAAATACTGCACACAACCAGAAAGAAACAATTCATGTATTGTGGAAACACAATCAGGATAACACAATATAGCAGCTTCTACATTAAGGGATCAAAGGGCTTGGAATATGATATTCCAGAAGTCAAAGGAAGTAGGATTAACACCAAGAGTTACCTACCCAGCAAAACTGAGTATAATCCTTCAGGGAAAAAAATGGTCATTCAATGAAATGGAGGACTTTCAAGTATTCTTGATGAAAAGACTAGAACTGAATAGAAAATTTTACTTTCAAACACAAGAATCAAGAGAAGCATGAAAAGGTAAACAGGAAAGAGAAATTGTAAGGGACTTACTAAAGTTGAACTGTTTACATTCCTACATGGAAAGATAAAATTTGTAACTCTTGAGACTTTTCTCAGTATTTGGGTAGTTGGAACGATTATATACATATAGACAGATGGCACAGGGTGAATTAAATAAGAAGGGAAGATATCTAAAAAATTAAAATTAAGGGGCAAGAGAGGAGCATATTGGGAGGGGAAGTGGAGAAATGAAATGGAGCAAATTATCTCTCATGAAAGAGGCAAGAAAAAGCTTTTTCAATGGAAGGGGGAAAGGGGGGAGGAAAGAGGGAATGAGTGAAGCTTACTCTCATCACATTTGGTTTAAGGAGGGAATAACATGCACAGTAAATATGGTATGAAAATCTATCTTACACTACAGGAAAGTAGGGGAGGAGGAGATAAGTGGGCTGGAGGGGGGTGATAGAAGGGAGGGCAAATGAGATGAGGGAGTAATTAGAAGTAAACACTTTTGGGGAAGGACAAGGTCAAAAGAGAATAGAATGAATGGGGGAGAGGATAGGATGGAAGGAAATATAGTTAGTCTTTCACAACATGACTATTATGGAAATCTTCTGCATAACTACACATGTATAGCCTATAATGAATTGCTTACCTTAATAGTGCAGATGTGTGGGGAGAGAGAAAAGGAGAGAAATTGGAACTCAAAGTTTTAGGAACAAACACTGAGAATTGTTTTTGCATGCAACTGGGAAATAAGAAATACAGGTAATGGGATATAGAAATCTATCTTGCCCTACAAGAAAAGAGAGAAAATGGGGATAAGAGAAGGGAGGGGTGTGATAGAAGGAAGGGCAGATTGGGGGAAGGGGTGTTCAGAATGCACAGTGTATTGGAGTGGGAGGAGGGGAGAGACAGGGAGAAAATTTAGAACTCAAAATATTGTGGAAATGAATGTTGAAAACTAAAATAAATCAATTTAAAAAATAAAAGAAAAACAGTACAATTCACTAATTATATTCAAATGGCTTTGATTTGTTGAAATATTTAAATGACAGGAGCATGATTTCAAAATTCTAATCTTGTAGCCCAGTAACAGAATAGCATTATGCTATTTGCCATTAACCATTTATAGTATATGATATGGTACTAATTATTATAGGCTGGGATTATAAAACTTATTCAAAAGGCAGTATAACACGGGGAGAGAACACTGCCTCTGCTCCACTTTACCCATGTAATTCCAAGCAAGTCATTTTAACTTCCCCGGACCTCAGCTTCCTCCTCTGTAAAATGAGGGAGTTAAATTAGATAGCCACTAAGGTCCATTCCAGCTCTTTGTGGATGATCCATGAACTTATGTAACAAAAAAACCTGTCTCCTTTGAGTCACATAAAATGCATTTAAATTAGAGACTTTTGTGTCATTTGATATTTGCTAGGAGCTTGATAAAAATATGTTGAAATAAACAATGTTGCCAAAATGGAATGTTCATGATTTGATTAATATTTCAGTTCTGGTCACTGAACAAGGATCTCACATGAAGAGTGCCTTTACATTCCAATATAACTAATGTATCTATGATCTTATCAACATCAGCATTCCCTCCAATTATTGTTATACACCTATCTACAATTTGTCTTCTAAGTATGATTCTTCTCCATGTCTCCTATTAATTCCCTATGGGTAGGACACTGTGATACTCCATCTCTCCTGTTACATGATTAGCTAACTTCTAAACCATGATAGTTTTGAATAATAGCTAAAATAAATTATATTAAGTTATTTACATTCATTTTAAATGATCAAGGGTGAATTAACTTTGTAGGTACAGTGGTTGGTTAGAGGGTTGAACCTAGAGTCAGGAAGACCCATCTTCATGAGTTCAAATCTGACCTCAGACACTTACTATCTGTTTAACTCTGGTGAATTCAAATCCGGCCTCAGACACTTACTATCTGTTTAACCCTGGGCAATTCACTTAACCCTGTTTGCCTCAACTCTTCATCTGTAAAATGACCAGGAGGAAATGGCAAAGCACTTCAACTAAGAAACCCCAAATGGGGTCACAAAGAGTTAGACATGACTGAAACAACTGAACAACTTAAATTTTGAATCCTTTGTTATAGACCTTATATTTTAAGAGAAGTCATTTAGGATAAAAAAATTTAAATTATGAAGTATTTCAAATTAGTTTGTAAATGTGTCCCACTCATTTTTCTTTTGACTATATTCTCTTTCTTTCCTTTCTCCTATCCCTCAAAGGTATCCCAGTAACTACTTGCTCAGTGGGATGATTATTGTCTTTGGGGTAATTCAATTTTAAAAATTCCACAACCACCACTTTTAAATATTAAAACAGGACTTTTGCATTTCCTTATATCAATTTTGTTCAGAATATTATTTACTTAGAAGTTCCCTAAAGGTGTTGTTTTACTGAAAAAAAATCAAACATGTTTGTTATTTTGTAAGGCACTAAATTATATATGTATATATACAGGTATATGTATATTCACATGTATATTACATCTAAAGGATTACAGAGGTTTGTTTGTTTTTTCCTTTCACTTTGGACTAAAAGAGCATTATGAAAGGTATAGTAGGCCTCTTGTGGTCAGTTCTGTTAAAAACAGAAATAACTTCCCAAGTACCCAGTAGCTGCCAGAATTAAAGAAAACCAAAACGCAAGTATTTGCAGCAAATATTTAATAGGAAAATTGCCGGTCTTATTTCTCCAATATTTACTCTGTGTTAGTCCAGTGAAAGAAGAGGAAAAGGTTGTTGCAGTAATGGAGAGGATCTAAAGAAATGCTAGATAGAATTACTGCGTAGCATTTTTTTCATGGCCTAAGAAGTTTAGCCCACATGAAACCGAACCTGAAATTTTCTCATGTAAAATAATTTAAATAAAAAGTAACTCAAGATCCACAGTAATTTTTCAGCCTAGCAAATTTCTTTACATTGGAGACATCATCATTGTGGTATCTTAATATACTGGCAGCAGTAGTAAAGATGGCATAGGGAGAAAAGTGATTGGCTAGTCATGGAATGTTATCATTTTGTTCAACAAATAACATTACACATGATATGATTTTTTTTAAAGTTCAAGACAGGCCTAGTCAAAGATAGAATCATTTACCAGAAAGAGAAATATAAATGTTGGGAATATTAAAACTGATTTATTATCACAAAAGAGGCAGTGTAGGAAAAGCACAGGGCTGGGGATTTGTAGAAATGAGTCCTTTCTTTAGTTCTTTAATTTATATGATGGTGGATTAGATGATCAAATGAAAGAATGGAGCTTGAAAGTTTCTAGACTTTCAAGATTGTGTCACTTCCAAAATGGCTTTCTTCTCTATGTTATTGATGTGGTCTGGCTGTTCTTCTCATTTCCATCATTAGTGCCATATTTAGTTTCTCGTATAATAATATAATAATACACTGAGAGAGAAGATGTTAGATTCCAAATGTAGTGGTTTCACTGTCACCAATGATGAAATAGCTTATTATAGAAACATTGGATGATCTGTCCTATTTTTCATCTATTTGAAAATTCACGTAAGACATACAAAGAACGTATAACTGACTGAAATTACAATAGCAACTTGCATTTAGGAGACAAATTCTATACCTCCAAAACTCCCAAACAATATAGTAACAGAAATAAAAACTGCCATATGTACCTTTCCAGATTCTGATCACCACACCCCTCAGCTCCAAAGAAACAACCGGTTCTTTCTAACACTTGACTCATATGGATATACATAACTATATATTCTCCTCCCATAAATATTAGGTCAAGACACTAAATGCTTTGGCTGTTATTCAACAAAAGACTTTCACTATTCATGAAAGAAATGTAGGCTAGCATTCAAACATCAGCATTAAAAAACTATTCAGTCTTGGTTCCTTGTGTGTGACTCACTCCTATGACCTTCATAGAATGAATTCAGCTTCAATGTTTATCTGTCTAACTTACTAGTGCACAGAATATTGCTCATACTTTGCTCACATTCTCTCTGTTGGACAAAGCCCAAGGTATTTCCTAAGAAATCTCAGTACTGTACTTTAAATGTGTCTTCTTTATAAGAAGTTCTAAGAACTTGAAGTTTCATTATAGTGCATTAATTGACTCTATGAGTCAAGTTCATGGTGGTATTTCCTAAGGTATTAGAACTTTCCGAAAACATAAAACAGTGTGGCAACTTTGCTCTAATTAGATAAAGATGTAGAAATATGATTGACTAGAATTCAGAGGGTTAAATGTTCCTAGAAATTTGCTAACAAGATTTCTAGAAAATGAAAATATGATATATGGTAGAAATTCCTATCTTAATATAGATCAATGTATTTTTCTTGTAAGGAATAAGATTAGCTATGTACAATTGCCAACAACTTTTATCACTTTTCCTACTAGATTTATTCCTGAAAAAATGAATATCAGTCAAATATTTATCAATTTAATGATACTTTAAATAAACGAGGTGATCGTACTGGTTTATGGAATCTTATTGTGAATTTTCTCCATAAAGGAAATGAAGTCATCTCTGAATTTTTTTGGGGGGGGGGGGTGGAGAATCTAGTTTTTGCATACTGGGTTAATCTAAAGATAAGTATTCTTATATATCTTACAGAACCTATGACAGATGGTATTAATTTTTCCCTATATTGACTTACAATTGACCTGCCTATCATATCAAGATATTGGTCCTAGTTCTATCCTTTTAATTAAAACAGAACAAATGTAATTCATCTTCCACTTGACAAACCATCTCTTGTTTGAAGGCTGCTTTCATGTTCCTTTCCCAGTTTCCTCTTCTCTTAGCTAATCATCCCTGTGACTTCAAATCATCTGTGTATGGCATGACTTCAAGCTGTCTCAGTATCCTATAGTATGTCACTTCTGGACACACTACAACTTATATGTGTTTGTGTGTATAGAAACATGTATATATGCATGTACATGTGTGTGTGTACATACACATATGTCAGCGTATACTCTGGCTGAAATTGCCCGCGACCAAGACTAGGACATAATATATCAATGGAGGAGATTTAATCAGGGTTTTTTTTGACTGCCATGTCATACAGCTAACTCACAATGAATTAATGACCCACTAAAATCCATTTTTATATTAACTATCTTTTAAGTCATATTTCCCTTTTATTTAATGTGCTTTTTATTTTAGCATACCTAGTATTGATTCCTATTACCCCCCCCAAAATAGATGAGTGAGAGAAAATCAGTAACTATAATTTAAACTACATTTTTAATGAAAATCTAAATATATATTGAGTATGTTTAATAAGCATTTTTGAAACAGAAAGACAAACTGTCATAAACAAAATTTGAGAGAACAAACATATCTTTAACAATGTAAAGCTGATGAAAAAATATAGTGAATCCAAGTTCACACTGTACTCACTGTCAACTAAATAAAAAAATAATTTGATAGAGCAAAATGGCATCTCAAAAGCTCTCTTCCAACAGTGTGTTTTATGTATGTGACAAAATCATATTAGATCATTTGGAAGGTATATTAGAGATAACTTTATTCAATTATTCATACCAAGTTACCATAAAACAGAAAAACATGCTCACCAGATTTCTTCATCACTGTCACGGAAGAGATCCAGCACAGAACTCAAGTCAAACAGGGATTATCATCGACAGAGACTGATATCCTCTGGATACTCCTACCATAAAGAGGGCCCCTAACATGTTGCATGTATAGCAGTGGAGAATTTACTGGAAGCTATCAATGCACAGGATAGACAGACATGGAGGAATTGTAATCTGCATTGTTAGAGGGATTATCCAAACTGATAATGTAATAGACACATCAGCATATTGGATTATCATGCTAGTAACCCTAAAAAAAATGAGTTTGATTTGTCTTTTTCTTAGCTTCCAGTGATCACTGTTCTACAAGTGCTTTAAAAAACCATTCCTTCAATAATGTACAGTAGAATTTCTTTACATTCTGTCTTTTGGAAATAGGGATATTTGCTCATTTTTCTGTTCTGTGGCATCTCTTCCATTCTCTATAATTTCACAATTATCTAAGACATTGGTTTAGCAATCACATTTGCAGGTTGTATAATTCAAATTTATTGTGGGCATTTCTCTTTTTTTCTCTCTTATCTTGGCTTTTGATTCCATGGTACACACTTTTGTCTTTTCCTCCCACTCTGCATATGTTTTCCCTTTTTGATAAAAATGTAAGCATCATTTTCATCATATTATTTCCCCGTTAAACTTTCAAATGACTAACAACTACTCTGAACAAATTCAAATACTTTTGTCTGGCTCTTCAAAAATAATCCTCTAAGATAACTCACAGGTCAGCTATGTGGCATAGTACAGAGAGTATCGAGTATGGAGTAAGAAAGACAAGTCTTCCTGAGTTCAAATATGGCCTCAGACACTTACCATTTGTGTGACTCTGGGCAAGTGACTTAACACTGTTTGCCTCAGTTCCTTATTTGCAAAATGAGTTGGAGAAGGAAATGGCAAGCTGCTCCAGTATCTTTGTCATGAAAATCCCAAATAGGGTCAGTCATAAAGAGTCAGACACAACTGAAATGACTGAGCAACAGCCACAAAAATAACCTCCACATCTCATCAACCTAATTTCTCAATACTCCTCAACACAGACTGAAAATGGTCAAATTGATCTGCTACAGTTCATCAAAATTGCTATCCCCCTTTCCCACACATGTTGCTATTCCCATCTACCTTCCATTTCCTTACAACTAAATGTATCTTTTCTCTTTTATAATTCTTCCATCTTTTTTCAAAATTCTGCTCAACACTCACTTCCTCCCAGAAGTCTTCTGTCATTAAAACCAACAGATTGGAACATTCCATTTACTTTGTTACCTGCTGTACATATATGCTCACTTTGAACTTTTGGGTCATCTTATCTTTCGTTTGTGTGAATTTTTTAAAAATTTCCTTAAGTCAAATTATAAATTTCCTAGACATAGAGACCATTCCTTATAGTTATAACATTGCCTGGCAAAGTGTTCTGCATACAGGGGATGCTCAATAAATACTCATTAATTATATTTGTACATATATACATATACATGTACCTGTTTCACTAAATTGAATTATTTTTCTCAAATGGCTTATTTCACAATCCACTAAGCATCTTTATGTTTTTTAGACAAAGCCTTTGAAACTTCCTGAAATAGGGCATGGTACAGTACAATACGCTAATGCAATAAAACAAATGCTTATTAAGCACCTACTCTATGCAAAGCACTGTGTTTTGGAGAAGACACAAAATTAGGTGAAAAAAGGCTCCTACTCTCACAGTGATTACTCTAGAAAGGAGCTGACTACAATTAAAATCCCTAGTTCTTTATTTTATATTTCTTCGATCCTATATTCTTCCTTGTTATTCATGAGAAAGAAAAATACTCAACTCACAGTCACTTACTTATATGGCTCCTATGAAATTGCTCATTTAAATGGCATGTATACAATGTATACTAAATACAATCTTTTCTTTAAAACAGGTTCTTTTATTTGCTTTTTTGCTACAATACCAAAAGTACTCTTATCCTTGCCAAAACCATTCTGAACCCACAATATTTTAGATGACAAAAATAAAAAGAGAAAATAAACAGCCAATTCTTACTTAACTAAAGCAAGGCCTATCTACTCTAAGCTACAATTCAGCAGTCAAAAAATTCACTTAAAATATTTTCCAAATTTGAAATTATCTGTCCATCTCAAATGTTTTCATTATGGGAGGGGGAAGTATCTGCACCTGTGATTTCATCAATGAAGGAAACTCATTTAAGAAAACGGTCTCCAATGATACAATGAATTCATTTTTTAAAATTACGTCGTAAAGAGTTGCCTACAATACTAAGAGAAAAATACCTGGTCCTTGGTCATAGTCTGTATGTGAAAAAGGGTCCCAAAGCTCTGATCTTTCTGATTTCCAGGCTAGTCCTCCTATTCATGAACCCAAATTGGCTCTAAAAACATTCAGTAAAATAAATATTCGAAGTAATACTTTAGATCAGAGTGAACAATATTCTTAAATTTTAGTTTTCCTCACAACTTCTTTATTGGAAGCAGAATAGACATGAACATTTTCATCTTTCATTTTCTGTTGCGTGCAAATTACCAATCTATATAGGAGGAGAAAGACTCCAAATTGTGAATATCTCTACAGACATGAAATCTCAGTTCCAGCCAATGTGAAGTTGAGACATACAACAGAAGTAGGTATTATAGGAATGCAATCTAACTTCATACCTTAAAGACCAATTAAAACTACAAAACAATTTGTACTGGAGAAGGATGTGATATTAGTATTTGTTGGAGAACACAAAATTCTGAATCAAGAAATATACATATTCCTTTTTTTTCCTTTTTACAAGTGAAGGATATGACCTCCAATGCAAGAGAGTGAAGCTGAATGAACCTCTACTATGGAAAATTAACAACAGCTGATATGAGTTCTTCAAATGGTCCTTTCAAAGAAAAGAAAACATTTACATAATTCCCACAAAGGCAACCATATAAGTTCAGCTAAATAGGACGTAAATCACTCATCCCATTTTTCTTAGGCCATGATACAGAATCTGAGCAGTAATGATGATACCCAACTTTCACTTTCAACTCTGATCATTTCAATGTTTAACAATAATTGTTACAGGGCTTGAAAAGGTAAACAGAGGGGAAGTGGAATGCAAATCAGTATATTTGAGAGTTCAACTGTGCTTTTTGTAGGTTTGCAAAAACTATATTAGCATGGAACTTCTTTGGCATCAAATAATTCAGTGCTATAGGAAAAGGATTACTTGCAAATTATTCAGTTTCTTTATGATGCTGTATAGTGAGTGTGTCATATCATATTGTTATGCCATTGAGAATTTTAAAAAGTTATCTCTGTTGCCCCAACTTTACAGGAATCCCACAAGATGTTAACATAGGCACAGGGATCATCTTGTTGGAGAAGAATGTTTAAACTAGTACCTTGCTCTACCAACAAATAATAAGCTCAGTCACTTCCTGTACTTTTGTACCTTTCAGTCAACTGTGTTACTATAAAGATATAGTCTATGGTAAAATACTATTTGCAGAAGCTTGCCTTTCTCCATTGCTATACATTCATAAAAGAAACCCTTAAAGCATATGCAAATTTTGATGAGCCTCTAGAGGCATATAGAATAGCCACAAGCATCAGTGCTTACTGATATCAGGAAGTATATTATTGTGAAGATGGAGACATATTGATTGGACAGTAACACAGGTTTTCTGGGTGTAGAACTTTTTGGATGGTCAATTACTCAATGAGTAATTGTCAATTGTTCAATGCTAACCCAGCAGATCTCTCGTGGAATTCTTTCTTCCAGGATATGTGCTTGGCTCTGTACTGCATACCATTTTGTTAATGACTTGCATAAAGACATAGATGGTACGTACATCAAATTTGCTGATGACACAAGGTTAGGGGCAGGGAGTAGGAGAATAGCTAACACCACAGACAACAGGGTCGGGACACAAAAAGATCTTGACATATTAGAACATCAGGATGAATCTACAAAGATGAAATTCAATAGGGGTAGTATCAAGTCTTGTACCTAGATACAAAAGTCAACTCACAAGTATGATAAGCAAGAGGTACAGATAGATATCAATTCTTAGTGAAATAGCTTAGTGAAAAACTATAAATGACTTAGCTATTCTAAGCAATACAATGATCCAAGAAAATCCCAAAGGACTCATGATGAAAAAAATGCTATCTACCTCTAGAAAAAGAACTGAGGTTGTCTGAATACAGACTGGATGTACTATTTTCTCTCCTATCTTTCTTTTTTTCTTACTTCCTTCTCCTTCCTTCCTTCTTTCTTTGCTTTTAAATCTTCTTGCACAAAATACTAACATGGAAATATTTTACGTAATTGTACATGTATAACCTGTATCAGATTGCTTACCATCCCAAGAAGGGAGGGAAGGAAGGATAAAATTTGGAATTCAAAACTTAAAAAAATGAATTGCTTTTATATGTAATTGGGGAAAATAGTGTATTATTTTAAAAGTATCTTGGAATACAGGGGACCCCAAGCATTGTTTCATCACTGTGATATAGCAAACAAAGAAGTGAATGGTATGTTGAATTGCATTAAGAAGAATATAGCTTTCGGGAATAAGGAATTGACAGATTTTTGAGATTTCATCTGGAATACAGTGCTCAGTTCTGGGTACCACAGTTTAAGAGCAGTATTGGATAAACTGGAAAGTTTCTAGAGAAGAGCAACCAGAAAAGAGAAGGACATCAAATACTGACTATATGAGGATTAATTAAGGGAATTGGACCTGTTCAGCCTGGAGAAGAGGTTGGGTGGGTCATAATAGCTGATTCCAAGCACTTGGAAGGGCTGTCATACAGGAGTGATTAGACTTGCTGGTTTTGCTTCAAAAGTGCTAAGTCAGAAGCATAGGTATAAATGACAAATGGCTGGATGAATTGAATGCATAGCCTCTGTGGTTCTTTTTAACTCTAAATTCTGATTCTGTGATGTCTTCTTGATCATTTTTCATACAAATATCCATGATTTTTCCCCTAAACATTCCCTTTTCCAAATATCTTGAAAATGAATCCCTTGGTGTGATGTCCTGAAAATCAAGTAGCCTGAAGCATAAACCTCCTTGGTATGTGTGCTTTTGTAGGCTCCAGCTGTTTCTCCCATCTTTGTTTACTTTATTGTCATTTCTATTTCCTCAAACATCACTTCAAGGACTATAATGTTAGAACTCAAATGTGGAGGCTCCATGTCCATGGTGGGGAAAATAATTTGTTACAGAAATTCTGACAAGTCTTTTCCATTTTTTATCTGCTTGTTGCTCTCCTTCCACTTGCAACATTAAATGTTCTTGGGTAGGCTGGTTTAATTGAGTCTCTTGTCAAGCTCTTTATAAACTGTTCCCGCCTCCACTGTTTTTCATTGTTTTATGAAATGATACTGCTCATGACTTTCCAGTACTCTATTCTGTGAGATTCTTTTGATACCTTTGGTTTAACATCACAGCCATTTCCTGATATATACACTGGTCTTCCACACTCAACCTTCCTTCCTTTGTAACAAAGAAAAATTAAGCAAAATCAAATAAGAAAGATATGGTAACACCCAATAATCTGTATTGAAGTTCATCATTTCTCTATTAAGAGAAAAGGTTTTCATCTTCTGTTTTCTAAAACAAACACTGTTCATTGCAATCAACTGGCACTCTTAGCTACTTTTAAATATAAGCCAAAAACCAAAGTGGAGGGAGTGATGGGGCATGATTTTCTGTTTGCTGATGACTGTGCACTCAACGCAGCCTCTGAAGCTGAGATGCAACAAAGTATGGACAAATTCTCTGCTGCCTGTGCTAATTTTGGCCTAATAATTAACACCAAGAAAACACAGGTGCTCTCTCAGCCACCACAACATCATCCATATGTGGAACTGTCATTTACAACAAATGGAGAAGTTTTGAATGCTGTGGATAAGTTCATTTACCCTGGCAGGGTACTTTCCAGGGATGCACACACTGACAATGAGGTTAATGCATGCATTGCCAGAGCTAGCTCAGTGTTTGGGAGGCTCCAAAGAAAAGTCTGGGAGAGAAGAGGTATTAGACTGACTACCAAACTGAAGGTCTACAGAGCCGTTGTCCTGACTTCATTGTTGTATGTCTATGAAATATGGACAGTCTACCAGTGCCATTGCCTAGAAACTGAATCACTTCCATTTGAATTGTCTTAAGAAGATTCTGAGGATCACCTGGCAGGATAAGGTACCAGACACTGAAGGCCTTGCTCAAGCTGAACTGCCAAGCATTGAAACTATGCTTCAGAGAGCACAACTCTGACAGGTCACATTGTTTGAATGCAAAATGTACATTTACCAAAAAGTCTATTTTATGGAGAACTCACATGGGGCAGGCCATCACATGGTGGTCAGAAGAAGTGATACAAGGACACTGTCAAGGTCTCTCTCAAGAACTTTGAGTTTGACTGTGCAACACGCGAGACACTGGCACAGGACTGCTCAGCATGGGCAGAATTTGTTACAATAATTAATGCATGCCCACATCATAAAGGGTGCTGTGCTCTATGAGCAAGGCAGAATTGAGATAGCACAAAGTAAACACAGAATGTGTAAATTTTGAGTATCCACCCTACATATTCATACAAACTATCTGTGCCCAACCTGTGGTAGAGCATTTTGATCTCATATTGGTCTGATCAGTCACAGTTGAATACACTGAAGCTTTACTTTATCACGGTGATGTCATTTCAGTCCTCTTCAAAAAAAAGGACAACAACCAACTAGTCACTGTGTTTATTGTTCTATCGATTCTGTTTTCTTTACTCTAAACCACTTCATATGAGTCATCATGTCTTCCACTGAATTGTTCATATTTATCATGTCTTGAGTACAGTAATATTTCATAAAAATCATTTATAATTTGTTCAACCATCATCCAAACAATGAACACCAACTTTTTCCAGCATTTTTTCAGTTACCAAAAAGATTGCTCCTACACATAATTTTTTGCTATAAGATTTTTAAAATAAATTAAATTGGTGCCACCCTTGGTTGTCATTTCTCTCTCCTTGGCAAGGAGATACAGTGCTTGCCAACTGAGGCAATTTCTAGGTTCTTATGACATCCTCATTGTGATGATTGCTTCTCAT
Source organism: Notamacropus eugenii (assembly GCF_028372415.1). Classification (NCBI taxonomy): domain Eukaryota; kingdom Metazoa; phylum Chordata; class Mammalia; order Diprotodontia; family Macropodidae; genus Notamacropus; species Notamacropus eugenii. Next base: position 123,988,276 of record NC_092873.1, read on the forward strand.
CTTATTAGTAACTTTAGTCAAGGCATACAAGAGGAATAAATACATTTGCCAAAGGCATTTGCTTCCATAATGGAAGATGTTCAGGACAGAATCCAAGTGTTGACTGTGGTGATTGATTCTTACCTTATTAATTTCATTGAGGAATAAAACAGGAAAACACATACATATTCACGTACACATATATGTAGTTATGGATCACATTTATGACACTCTGCAGTGTTCCTGGGATTACTACCACTAAAGCCATCTGCAAACATGACTGCCTTTCTTCCATTCGAAAATTCTGCTGAACATCTTCCAGGATGGTGGCAAACACTTTTGGTAAACATACATACATGTATGTGACTCTGTGTGTATAAATATATATATGTGTGTGTGCATACATTTATATACATATATGTGTATGTATCTTGCACAAAGATGATTAAGAGTTAATGCTCTAGGCTGAAAACTCAATAAAATAAAAAAATTCAACTGAATTACACTTGGAAAACTTTAGTTTTTCCTAATTTCAAATAGTACCTGAAACAAAAAAACCATACTTTTTTTAATGCAAAGAGTCTTCCAGAGAAATTACATACCTGAGAATCACTGAACACCATACTCTCCCAAAATTAATGGAGTGGCAATGGAGAGAAGCATAGAATGTATAAATAGGCCATAGTACATTATCAACAATAATCATTCACAAGAAGTGGTATAAAATATAGCATGTGAGACACATGTACTACATGTCTACAAATGGGTACAAATGGGTAGTCTATGTACCATGGTACAAGTGAAATAAAGGAACCTAGAGAAAGTTTCATAGAATATTGGCTGGATACCTTATATAGGACTGAAGGGTAGATATATATATGAATTGTACAGGATGATAACTTATAGACAGGTTGTCATCCATACCACTTGAGACAGTAGCTACATTAATGAAAATCATAAAACCACTTAAGGATCCAAGTATGTGTAAAGTCATACTATTAACAAATACTAGGAAAGAATTCATCAGATTCATTATATGATTATATAATTATGACTTTATTAACCAACATTCATAAAGATTATGGAAGAAAATTTTGAATAAAAGGAAAAATTATGTTTAATCTAAAAATTCCATTTGCAGATGAAAATTTCATCACAAATCATTCAGTTATAAAAAATATGATGCCTACAAATCCATTTACTTATGTGTAAAGTAAACTGTTGTAGGAAAGAGAACATTATTTGATCTCTTATCCTAAACTGTTTCCCTTATTGTAGACTGCAGCAAATTTTTTATATAGAAATTGAGGAAGAATAGGATGACGTAGTTGACAGAGTGAACTCTTGGAGTGAAAAAGACTGTGATGTAAGTTGCACTTCTGACACATACCAGCTGTGCAACTCCACACAAGTCCCTTAACAGCTCAGTGTTCTTGAAGAACTCTCCGAGACTACAAATTGCAATGCTGATCTGCACTGATAAGCACTTCCTCAATGAAAATGTGTGTCGATGAAATGTCAGGTGTGATTAAAAAAAAAAAAGTTGGGGAAAACACATCAAATGTTATGCCATATAAAGTTATTCACACATCAGTACTTCAAAAATCTGTCATTTCGTCAGTGTGGGGACTCCCACAACTAAACAGTGATCATAGCTCCTCTATAACGTGATTTTCGAGAACTGCTCTGGCCAAAAATGTCATCAACCCCTTGAAATGAGTGATCTTGGCAATCCTCTCTGAACTTTGCTAAAATGATTCTTGGACAATAGATATATAGTCCCTTATCAATATACTTACTACTTAAGAACTTTCCAGTTTGGTAAGACCTTCTAGAACTTGTATTCCACTGGCAGAGGCCTTGAGAACTCAGGGTCATCTCTGTGACCCTCATGATGACAAACTGAAGTAGGATTTCAGCAGAGGATTCTTTCTTTACTTCAAATTGTGCTGAATGAAATGTCTTCCTCTGCTGGCAGTAGATGAATTTTGATAGCAGATGAAGGAACATTTTTATCTTCCATTTTGAAGTTCACTACATGTGTTCAAGTAACATTACATAACATTCTTAATGTTGGTGTAATTGGAAAATGGAGTTGTAGCATCCCTTTCACCTGAAGTAGGATTAAGGAAAAGTGTTATTTATTTGCAAAAGGGAACATGATTTCATAATTTCTTTTTTAAAAGCAGCATATTTTGGATGCCTCACCTACAAACTAGTTTTTGTTTCAAATCAATGATCAGGAAGCCAAGTAAAGGCACCAAATTGCTAGCGAGTGGATGTGGGTGGTCAAAAATTAGGGAACTGCCACACACAACCAATATTCACCTTCCCAGTAATTATAACCATGTCTTCCTCCTGTATAAAACAACATATGGCAAACTGACAGAACCACAGAAAAGACAATTAAACAAAAGCACTGACCTCCCCTCCTGGAGCAAAGCATGACTAAAACTGGGAGACCTAAATACCCTCTCTAAGCAGCTAACATTACACCATGAAGGCAGGCATAAACTTGTGGCCCAGTAAGAATTTTTAAAAGTTTGAGGAAATGAATGAAACAAACATGATAGTGGTATCCAAGAACCCATGTCCTCATCATGCTACATTTATGCCTTAAGGGTACAGATGACAATGAAGCAAGAGAAATGAAATACAACAAATATTTGAAGAGTAAAAAAAGTGAATGAAATATTTAGCTACAAAGTCCTCACTTACCTATACAGATCCAGAGTCCTTTGTCTGCTTCTTCTCATCCACAAAGATCTGCTCATTGCAACTGGTGCCAGGATGGTGAAATCCTAGAACTATCTGATGCACTGTGGCAGCGTACAAAATTTGCTTGAAAAAAAAAATTCATAGAGTGCCAAAGACAGCTGAGTTATGTAAGGATTGTTGTCATGCTGGACCATGCTGGCACCAGCTTTAGCAAAGTGTGGGAGTAAACTAATGCAGATGTGAATAAGATCATCAACTTATTCACTTGCCTTAAGAATACTAGATACAATAGTTATAATGATAAATAAATGGAATCATGTAGGTAATTCGGAGAATTAAAATGTAATAGGAGTGTTGCTATTAGCATAGTGCTTGGCACATATTAAGTACTTAAATGTTTGCTTAATAAATACCTTATCTTTCTATCTGTCTGTCTATCTATCTATCTATCTATCTATCTATCTATCTATCTACTTACTTACCTACTTGTACACTAAAATTCTACTTCAACGCTTGACTGTGTCCTGTACGAAATCAGGCATTCCAAAAGGTTCTGCCAGTGTGAACGTGAAAGGTTTTAAGTAAAGGCTTGGTAACAAGACTGTGCATCCACTGTTGGAATACAAACGTAAATGTGAATACGGTCATAATCAAAAAGCTGGCCACCAAGCTACTGATTTTTTTTGGTCATGGAAACTCGTGAAATCAACAAATATTTATTAAGCACTTGATATGTTCCAGACACTGTGCTAGGTATTAAGGACACGAAGACAGAAAATGAAACAATCCCTACTCTCAAGTTTTCATTCTAAAATTATCTCCTAAGAGAGAGAGAAAGAGAGAGAGAAAGAAGAGAGAAGAGACAGAACTCTTTTTAATTGCTCACTGTGTGTCAGGCACTGTGCTGAGCAATGATAATACAAAATATGAGCAAAAAAATGACAGTTCCCTGCTCTCAAGAAACTTAAATTCTAATGAGGGAAGACAGTCCATAAAAGGGAGCTGAAAAATGAGGGGTGGGGTGAAGGAATTACTCCAGGATATGGAGAGGTTGTGTGCTGTGTTGACAGAGGGCATACTCAGCCTAATGAACTCAGAGGTCTTCTAACTATTGAAGCATGAGGCATTTAAATTATTCCATAAAGAAGAATTTCATGACTGGAATAGCTCAATAGCACTGGAAGAGGTAAACGAGGGGAATAGGGGAATCTTGTAAGTAATGGTCTTTGAAAATGCGATTCATTTGGGATGGTTCATAGCTGTGCATCTGTGTGGAAGAATTACTGGAAGGAAATCTTGATTTCTGAAAAGGAACCTTACTATTAAGGTCCTAGTGATGCTCACTTTTTCAACTTCATTTCTTATTATTTGTTGAGATACATAAACTCTGTATTTAAAAAAAAAACTCTGGTTATACAAATACCCTTCTTTAATGATTAGGTCAAACTAAGATTTAAGGATAATCCCTAAACAAGGAACATGACCAGAAATAACTTCAACTTTTAACTTTTTCATTAATTGCAATAATTCTATTGCTACTCATTAGACAGTTAAAGCTACATAGATGGCAATCAAATTGATAATGACTTTATTATTGTAAAGTAAGTTGGTTTAATCAATGAATAATTTCTTGGCCTTCTGCCCAATGTCAGTCTCAGACATTCAAAACCAAAGATAATTGCATTTGGAATTAAAAATAAGCATATTTAAACACAGTGTAGCTATTGAGGCAGAAGTTTTCACCTTTGTAGCTCTGCCAGAATAATCAGGCAACCATCAACTGTATTTAATTAGTTTAAACATATTTTTTTCAGAGCTTCTGCCTTTCCAGAAAAAGCTCTATAAAGTTTTTGACTGCCAAATCATAAAGCAAATATGGTTCCCATGTACATTTTCATGTGGCTAAATCATTCATCATAAAAACTTAGCACCATCATTCACATGAAACAGAGGAAGTTCTTCATTTAACTCATGACATGAATCAGATGCATTTTAAGTTATTTTTAGTTTTCAACGTTTTACAGAAATGATGTCAAAAACCCCATAGTGCTTAGAAATAACATACAAGGAGACAGATTTTCACTCCAGGAGTAAGGAAGATTTTTATATTCTTAATTATTCTCTTGACTTGGTAGCACCATAGGATCAAAGATCTAAAGCCAGAAAGGACCTCAGAAGCCAGCTAGTCCAAACCCCTCATTAAATGCCAGAGGAAACTGAGGCCTAGGAAGTTTAATGACTTCTAGCAGGCCACAAGAGTAGCAAAACTGATGTATATTCATTAGAGGAGAACTACGCCATCATTCAGTTCCTTTCACTCATTCAGGAAAATTGAATAGTTTTGCTAGCCTGGTTACTTAGTCGTTTATGTTTCTTTGGAGAAACGTGTTCTAACCTTCAAACAACTCACGAACATACTTACAAAAAATAACCCCTTGATAAGTTAGGGAATACATACACAAATATGTATATCTTCACACACGTGTATGTGTATAGATACACATGTGTAACATGTATGTTCTGTATGTATAAAATGTACATAGTATTATATGTATATGTAATTTGTATTTGTATTTGATTTGCAATTACTCAAAGGAGATGGGAGTTGGTGAGACTAAAGATAGGTGTAAAGGTTCTGCAGCCAAAGTGGATTTGTATGCATCAAGCCCTAAGCACTCGAGTTTTCCTATGTTACAATTTTTGCTCATTGCTTCTAGAACCCCACTCCTCATTTCCATCTACTGAAATTGTTCCTTCCAGGCCCAGCTCAAATACTGGCTTTTAACTGCAGGTTTTCCTCAACAATACTACAAGAGTACTCCACTAAACTCCTACTTCTTTTGTGACACCTTTAAAATCCTAACTTCTATGGTCATTATATGTGGACATGTTGGCAGAAAAGCACTTTATTCATCTCTGTGTCTCCCACAGTCTATACATCAGAGCTCTGTACAAAGCAGATAAAATAAATGACTGAATTAATAGCATGCAAATGAAAAAAATCAGAGAATGTCAAATTCAGAAGGATTGTCAGAGGTCATCTAAACCAACTCCTACTTGAGCACGCTGCAACTGAATCCCAGGTTTATACTCTGGAAATTAGGTTGATAGAGAAACAAGAGGCATCAAAGCACATTTATTGTTTTACTTTTACTGTAGAATTTTATTCCTAACTTTAACACCTGTAGGTCCAGTATTTTAATAAGGTAAAGCTACTAACAATGGGGCATGAGTGAATTTGCTAAGTTTAGATACCTGGGCATGTTCTAAATGACTGTACCTGAAACAAAGTAAACTTGAAAAGCATTAAGAATTTTGAGTTTTCATGGTTTCAAAATCTCCATGAGAATTCTACACAAGTCCTATCCCAGCTAGACTTTGCCACCAAGGAATGTAATAGTCAGGCAGGCATCTTTATCAATGAAATGATTAACCAGGATTCTAAAGGACCAGTGATGAAGAATGCTGCCGACCTCTTGACAAAGAGGTGATGAACAAAATGAGACATACGATTTTCAACATGGTTAATGTGGTAATTGATTTTGTTTGATTATGTATATTTGTTATAAGGGCTTTCTTACTATGATTTTTTTTTTTCATTGGCTGTGGAAATAAAGAGAGAAAATACAAATTCTTGATAACTGGAAAAAATAAAACTTGATTAAAACAAAAGAAGAAATAACTGAAAAACCTCATTAGTACAAGATGCCATGGACAGGAGATCCGGAAATCATTCAATGTAATAACAACTGAATGAGTGATTACCCATTAGTATGATCTTGAAATAACAAACAAGATTACAGAAAAGTTTAAGCCAAATCAAGATTTGGATTAAAAAGGCTCTTTTGAGTGGGCCCAGGGGATGCTAGCCAATTTTCTTTTCTCCATTGCAACTACTTCAAGTTTTCAAGAAAGTCTCCTCTTCACCTCTGACAGATGTAAATGGTCTAATTTTTATTAAGATTCTGAAAATTCACGTATCTCTTCATCATCTCAGGCATCTTCCCTTCACCAGAGGCTACTTCTGGAGTCCTGGTGATTAATGATGAGTTTAAGATAAGACTTCACAGATTTCCCAACTGTTCAAAAAAATAAATCTCTCCTTTTAGCAGATTTCACTTTACCATTTTCTAGACTTCAAGATTACCCATATTGGAAAGGATTCCATATTCAATTTATTCAAACTTTTGAGGAAAAACATTACATCAAATGATGAGAATCAATACTTATATCTAATCAGGTATCTCAAGCAGTGCATTTGTAGCAGAAAAAAAGTCAACTGAAAAGATTAAATACATCACATGACCACTTTCAGGCTGTATATAAGCCACATGATTATATTAAAATACTAACATAAGCACAGGGTTGAAAGTGCCCCACACCATTAAGCCTTGACGATTTAACTAGGTGAGAAATCTCAATCCCTCATAGGTGTCAGACTAAAATGCTGTCTGCAATGGAATACACACAAGAACTGAGTTTAGATAGACCACAAAAACTTGGCAATGCCCTAGGCATCACTATAAACCATCATGTGAGTTGAGAAGAGATGGAATTCACGAAATTAGAGACAGTGTTGCTTTCCAACACACCTCTGAGGAGGAACCACCTGGAGGGAAAAGAGAAGCTTTGGTTTTAGCCTTAGCCAGATCTCCTTTGCCTTTCCTCCTCCCTTTCATCAGAAGAAGACTTTACAAGCTTCAAAAGGTCTAGAGGATGTTGGACCACCCACCTGCCTATTGGTGTCCTGCCCAAATACATATTAGGCTCAATTTTTCTACAAAGAATCCAGCAAAGAAACCATACCAAGATTAAGGGGAATGTCTTGAGACCCTTCCCCCCATAAGTAGGAGAAAAAAGGCTTTCAGTAACTAAGAGCTGTGAATTATCACTGCCCAATTTCCTCTAGAATGCGTACACGTTTTGCTTTTTTTTTTTTTTTTTTTTGGAGGGGGATGCTTTGTACCAACTGTTCTTAATGTACCAATTTAGTAAATACCTCTTTCTAAAATGAGCCTGTCTTACTACATCTTTAACCATGAACCTAGCTTATTAGATTTTTGAGAATAAATTATAATTAACTTATTTCAGACCTCTTCTCTTTGATATTTGTATTTTTCCCTCAGGGATCTCATATATGCTTATATTTTTTTATTATTACTTCACATGGATAATTTGGAAAGTTATAGCACCATCTCCTTCCTATCCAGAGCTCCAATCCTTCACTCTATGGTAGGCAAAGTGTCAAGCTGGTTAAGGACTAGAGTGAAAGAGCTTGAGCACAGAGGCTGGTCCAGGCTCCAAGATATGTAGGACCTTCTCAAGCTTGAAAGAGAGGCAGATAGAATGACCAACACAGAGACCCAGAGAGACATTGAAACCAAGAAAATGTGAGCATTTACAAAGTGTTTACTCTGTACTAATCACTGTGCTAAGTGCTAGGAATAGAAATAAATGAAAAGTAAATAGTTCCTACGTTCAAGGAGCTTACAATAGAATGGAGGAGGACAAAATTTTATAAAGGGGAATTGGAAAGGGATTAGAGAGGAAATCCCTTATACTGGTGAGAAAGTGTAGCAGTTTGGAGTGTCAGCTGACCTGGAAGTGATGCATGTATGTCTCCATCTCCTTATGAAATGGCAATCCTGGTCAGGGATTCACTAATCAGGAGAATAGACTTAAGACACAGGAATCTCAGGCTAGGCAAGGCTGCTGGTGAGTATGTAGAATAGTCTGGAGAATTAATTACTTTAAAATGCATTATTACAAGCATTTTATCTCAAGGTAGAGAGAGAGAGAACAGAGAGGAGAAATGAAGGTCCTTTATTACTGGGCCTGAGTCATGGGATTCATCAAGTACTAAAAGGAGGAAGAGAGTACACCAAAAGACCACGGCAATACAGAATCAACAGAGGCCAGGTCAAGAAAGCCAAATGATTAACCAAGTCATTATCATGCTAGCACAATAGTACAGTTACTGGAATGAAAGAGGAATGTGTTCCCCTTATCCAACAAACTTAGAACGACTTCAATAGCCTGCTGATGCCAACCCCTCTTAATTCTGATGCCTTCTCTCTTTTAATTATTTCATTTTTTTATAATTCATTTGCACATATTTGTTTGTTTGTTGTCTCTCCAATTAGATTGTCAGTCCCTTGAGGGCAAGGACTCTCTGTTATCTCTGTTTGTATTTCCAGCATTTAGCACAGTACCTGGCACAAAGCAGGAACTTCATAAATGCTTACTGACTGACTGCTTGGATAGAGCACATGCAAGATCATGCTACTATCTGTCATTGATACCACAATGAAAAAGCCTGCCAAATCCAATTTTTTTTCCCTTGGATACCACTCCTCTATTTATCTTCCTTTACTTGAGGGAAGTAAGCTCCTTGAGGACAGGGAATAGTTCCTTGCAAGTATAGTACCATCTGTGTTTATTACATATAAGTTTTGTTTACCATGTGCTTAGTCCAAAAACCATTTAATAAATGCTTTTATATTCATTCATTCACCCATCTGAGACAGGCTGAGGGCTGAGAAGAGGTTAGGGAGGATCGATGGCAATCAACACCACAAATGGAACAAACTAGGATGTGGGCTAAGTGATTATAAATTCTTAAATCAAGAGAGGAACTTTGTGGAAGCTCAGGAGTATAGGATATCTTTAAGGAATTGTATAACAAGAAGAGAAAAGAGGATAGCCACATGGCAAGAATGAGGAACAAGCAGATTGTTCCACTGCTATCTTAGACCTTGGGAGAAACTGAGGAAGGCTTTCCAATATATTGGATGGGCATCACCCCCCATCCCCCACAGTGAACTTTTGGTAGAGTGTGGACAAGCATCCAATAGGATGGAAAGCAGCTTATGAATCAATGAATTCATGGATCCATTTGAGTAGTTGGAAAGGAAGTTGTATTCAAGGTATGCATGCACAGCAAACTTGGTCCCTATAGTTTTAAGCTAGAATTATACAGGCTCAAATATAATACTAATATAAATTCATTACTCTTTGACCCTGGGAGACAATAATGCAAAGGGAAAGGGGTCTTCGAGCAACAAATTCTTCTATTATATTCTGAACATTTCTATTTAGATTTCTTGTTCTTACCTCATACTTAACAAGTATTAAACTGAATGCATCATTTCATCCTCTAAAACAATAATTCTTCCTTCTAACTTCCTTATTGCTGCTACTAGGGCCATCATCTTCCCAGGCTATAAATGTTGGCAGCATCTTTGATTCATCTTTCTCCCTCTTATAAGACATTATTCTCTAAGTTCTGTCATTTCTTCCTTCACAATTAATCTTTAATCTATCCCTTCCTTCCCATTCCCACTGCCAACAGCCCAGCTTAAAGCCCATTTGCCTAAAGGCTTGACTTGCAATAACTTCTTAATTAGTTTCAAAGCCTAATCTCTTCCTCCTACAATTCATCCTTTTTATTGACAATATATTAATTTCCCCAAAGTACAACTTGCATCAAGTCACACCCATAACTCAAAAACTCTTAACGGTTCTGTGTTGCTTATGGAATAAGTTAAAACCAACTGGCAAGGCTTTAAGGCTTCTCATAATCTAATCCAATTCCAGTCTTACCTTTTACCAGTTCCCAATATAAATCTTCCACACCAGTCCAAGTACCCTGCAGTAAACTACTGATACCCAAATGCAGTCTACTTTGGTATCTTCTTTAAAGATGACTAAGTAGATTAAGCTCTTTCCACCCCCTGAAATTCCCTACTCTACTGTGATCTTGATGAATATATTTTTTTTCCTGAGTAGATTGTGAAATTCTTCAGATTGTAAGTAGTGTCATTATTTCTTCTTTTTCCCTAATTACACCTGGCATGATGATAAAGAGAGTGATAAATGGTTGCTCAATATAGAATCAAAGAATGTTTGAACTATTAATGAATAATTTTAAATAAATGACATTTGTTTAGGACTTCATGTCCTCTACATTCACAGGGTCATAGAATTAAAAGGAATCTGAAAGATAATCTCATCCAATTCCATCATTTTGCAGGTAAATAAATTGAAGCAGTGAGAGGTTAAAGTGACTTGGCTTAATGTTCTTTTCACTCTACCACACTATAACATTACCTAATTCTCAACATATTTTGGTTGTTAAATTAGATGAGCCATTATTTATTATTTATTTACAGAATGGGGAAACAGTCCGGTAAAAATAGCCTATTAAAAATTACAAATTTCATTTTAACAGAGCAAAATTATCTAACCAAAAAATTCCAGATTATTCAATAAAATAATAAAACAGTAACAAATAGAACCTTGATATACAATAGATGAATTCAAAGGTACTCACAGGTTCTCCTCGCTGACCTTCTGGTCCTGGAGCACCTTGCTCCCCTGTCTCTCCCTTCGAAATTATATGACAAAGGACAAAAAGAAAAATCATTTTAAGGTATTGTTTTTTAATGATGTGGAACAGAGAGTAACAAATGATACAGTATTTTAAAAGCCTATTAGAATTATCTTCATTGACTGGCTTATACCGACAAAACAAATGCTTTTACAACAAGGCAAAATTACTACATTTTGAATATCCAAATTACTATTTAATATCATATAGTAAACCAGATAATTAAATTAATTAATGAGGAATTGTGGTTATCTTTATTCAGATTTCTGAATGTTAATACAATGAGCCACTCTTTGTTTTCAACGCAACCATCACAAATACTATAACTAATTATACATAATTCACCTTCAAACACATCCCTGTCTGCTGTCCCTCATGTATAGCACTCCATCTCTCCTGTTTGCTTGTAGAGTCTGCTCTCTATCCTCCTCTTCCTCATACCTTAGCCTCTTAGACTCCATAGTTCTCTGCAATGCTCAGATCAACATGAGGTCTTTCCTGATCCCTTCTAGCAGCACAGTAGCTTCACCTGCAAATGTCTTACCACTGGACTCCAATGACTGGAGGAGAGAATGAGGCTGATGACTTTACAAAGCTCTGCCTCATTTAAATCCAATTCACACGTCAGGACATCAAGCCAACGATGTGCCTGGTCCTTCCCGAGATTGAAGGCTAAACAACAATAACAATGCTTCATTTATGTATTTATTTTGGATATGTTTTAAATACACTTAACACACATTTTATTTTTTTTTGTCTTCTCCCTGAAATAGGGCAAACATTTTGAGAGCAGAAACTTTTGCTGTTGTGGTCTTTGTGTTCCCAACCCATAGTAGGTAATTAATAATCTGTTGACTGATTGATAAACCAACTTTATTAATTCAACTAAATTCATCAAGCACAAAGCACTTATGTTATATAGAAAGCAAGACACTCTGCTAGTGGTTGGGATAAAAACAACAACAGAAAAAAAATTCTATCCTTTGGGAATTCTCATTCTATTTACATATAAAAGTAAATTCATAGAATGCATAAAAAATACCAAGAGATTTCAATATTAAAATGGGGCGAGGGTCAGGAAAGGCCTCATGATCAGCAACTGACTATAGATATCATATTTGCTTCAAAGTTTATTTTTCTTTGACCTAATTTTCTGTGGCTCCTCAAAACAGCATTTTAATTTTTTTAGCATTTTAATTTTTAAATGGTTAATTAAATATGAACGTCAAATGAGAGACAACATGACAAAACATATAGAAAACTCTCCTTAGTGCCAAAAAGACCTGGATTCAAGTCTTTCCTCTGACATATGCTAGTTGCGTGATCCTGAGTAAATCACTTAACATAAGCAATTCTCTAAGGCTCTAGGGTACAGAGAAAGACAGAGAGGTTTCTTATCCAGGAGTTTCCTATATCTATGAAATCATAGGTCTAATCTTTTTTCCCTATTAAGACAATGCCACTTTCATTTACTCTTGATGTTCTAATTAGATACTAAGGTTTTGATGACTTACCACTTAAATTATTTAGAAAATTCAACTGATCAATCAATCAACAATTATTAAGTACCTAGTATGTGCCAGGCACTGTACTAAGTGCTGCAGATGCAAAAAGAGGCAAAAGACTGCCCATGCCCTCAAGGAGTTCAAAATATAACGAGGAAAACAACATGTAAACAAATATATGCACACATAATAAGAAAAATAGGAAATAATTTTAAATTAAATAATTAACGAGTAATAAATAAATTAAATAGTAAATAATCAAATATAAATTATAAATAAAGAATTCAAAAGAATTAAAAGAAGGAAAGATTAAGAGGGGTTGGAAAAGGCTCTCTATAAAAAAAAGGAAAGAATTTAGAGGGCTTAAGAAAGGCTTCCTATTTTTTAAAAGAGGGAAGAATTAAGAGAGGCTGAAAAAGTCTTCCTGAAATAATGGGACTTAACAGGAGATGAGGAAGTGAGAAAATGGAGCAGAGGAAGGAAAATGTTCTGGACATGGAAGACAGTCATTGAAAATCCCCGGAGTGAAGAGAGGGAGTGCCTCATTTGTGGAACAGCCACGAGGCCAATGGAATGAACAGTACTTATTAGGGAGTAAGAGCCAAGAAGAATGCAAATGAAGAAGGAGGCTTTTAATATTGTGGTGAGTCATGGACCCCTTGGACATGCTGGTAAAGCCTATGAAGCTTTACTCAGAATGAATAAAATAAAATAGCTCTGTCATGTGCCTGTGCGCCCATTAGAACAGAAGCTCCTCCAGGGCAGTGGCAGTCTTCCTTTCTGCTTATATGTACATTCCCAACACTTAGCACATTGCTTGGCACAAACTAATAAGTCTTTGCTGTTGTTGTTTTGCCCTTTATTTTCCAAGGGGACCGATGACATGATGGGTGATGTCTTGACTTGCAAGTGCATTGGATTTAAATGAGTTAATATCACAAGGTTGTCAGCTTCAATCTGTCTTCTGGAGTCATCGAGGTCCAGTAGCAAGATAAAAATCAAGACAACTGGTGATGGCCCAGAATGCAGTGGCATCTTTGGTGCAAAGACCTTGGAGTCTTCGATGCAGGATCAAGTTCTGAGTACCCCACAATAAATTGTTCTCATTTATCCATTCCTCAACAGTGTAATAAATGAATGCCAGTTGACTGATTGACTATATAGTTTTACAAAGAAACCAATTATACTTAAATAATTACTAAAATACTTTTTAAAAAAAGTTCAGAGACTAAGCAAAGCACATAGTTAATTTAGCATGGGACTGGTTTTCGAAACTATAATAAATATTGCTACTTTATATTGCAAAGCTAAGGGAATCTACATGAACTTTTAAAATAGTTCCTATCACTTTCATTTTGATGAAATTACTACATTCAGACTATTTCTAATCTTCTTACTTTGCAGCCATATATATATACATGACTAAAATGAATTCCCTAATGATTTAGGGCATTTCATTTTGAGTTGAGAACTGATCAGCCTTGCTCACAAATCACTGTAGTCATTAAAACTATCCTCAGGAAAAGGAAGGACTTTGAAAATAAAATGGCAAACAAACAAAAGTCCACACACTAAAAATTTCTTAGAATTATGAAAGTCAGCAAAAATCATGTTCATTTGTCCATTTTCATTTTGACTGGCAAAGAACAGAGATGCAACATGCCACTCTGTCTGCAAACAATTATGTCATATTTGTTGCAGGCCAAAGGAAACTTTATTTGTTTGGGGTTTTTTTTGTTTTCCCTAGAGGGAGTGGGGGAGATAGAAAGAAAAAGGAAGGTACTTTATCTTGAAAATACCTTATGTACCAGAACTTTTTTTTAAAGGTCATGAAAGAAAATTTATTCAAATTAAGCACCCTTCTTGAAATAAGTTTACTCATCAGACAAAAATTTTTAACAATTTAAGCCTCAAATGGAATGTTTTCAGAACTGTATTTCAACAGTTTCATCCTTACAATTTCATATTCTCATCCAAGTACCAAGACAAGAATTGTAGAATGGGAAGGCCCAATAAATTTTAATCAAAGCAAGTATTATTGTTTTAAAAGCCCATTTAATCCAGCTGCATCCGACAACAACCACATCTCATTATGGAGGAATGGATTTTCCGCCTTTCATGGAGGCTTTATGGTTCATTCTTATGATAAAATGCCATTGAAGCTGAACATTCCATCTGGTCCAACTGTATTTACAAACATGGTATGAAAGTTTGGAGACTGGGGTAACTGAATAATGAGTTCCTGCAAAATGACTGAGTTGGTGAGAGAACAGGGGCAAGTTTCTGACATTCTCATGATTCTATAAGAACAAATATGAAACTATGAAAGAAAAGGAAATAACAGAAAATTTGGATAAATCAATAAGAGCCCTTGTCAGGAATCGTTTCATTTGAGAGCTAAGCTTTTAGAAATAAGAAATCAAAGCACCCTGGCAAGAACTAAGGTCTTAGGTACTAAAGGAACAATTGCCTCATGCTGACTCATTTTGGGCCTATTTTATTAATCATGGCTAGTTAACTGAACAATTAACATGTTCTGGCCACTACTACCTGCAGGTGAAACCCTTAACATTAAATTCTCTGCAGGCAAAATTATGTGTTTTCTAAAGAAGAATTAAAACACACACAGACACAGACACAGACACAGACACACAGACACACACACACACACACACACACAGACACACACACACACACACCCTACCTCAGAAGTAAAATTATAGATTTAGAGCCAGAAGGGACATTTGAGGCCACTAGCTCTAACCTCTTCATTTTTACTCATAAAGAAACTGAGGCCTAAGGAAGTCAAATGCCATGTCTCATATGACATAAGTATTGAATGGCAGAGACAGAATGTAGACCCAGATCTTCTGACTCAAAAACTACTCTTTCTACTGTGTCATGATCTCTCCCTTCTATTTGTGGGTATTGCTAATTTAGGATCATCCAAAACCTGAGAAGAAAAGAAGGAAGGAAGGAAGGAAGGAAGGAAGGAAGGAAGGAAGGAAGGAAGGAAGGAAGGAAGGAAGGAAGGAAGGAAGGAGGGAAGGAAAAATATTCCTTTCTTCTTTTACTTCATTTTTTTAGTCAGCTAATTTTCCCCCCTTTCTTTAACTGACACATTCAAAGTCAAGCACAGTTGAGGTGAAAAACACAAACCTATTGAAACCAGTTATATTTGCCTAAAATGAAATTTGGAAGATACAGTTATGACATTATGAAAAGTAATACAAAGATTGCTCTTCACATGAGTGAGAAAACCTGGATTTTGAACAGCAGCTCCACCACTCACTACCTGTTTGTCCTTAGACAAATCACCTGACCTCTCCAAGTTTCTTTACTCACAAAATGTGAATGGTAATAGCTGCACTAGTTACCTCATAGCATTCTTCAATTCAACAGTCATTTAGTAAATGCTTACTAGTTCAAGGTACTGTGAACATAACAGGCACTAAATATGCAATTGCTAGAATCTAGAAATACAAAGACAAAAACTTGCCTTCATGGAACTTATATAATACTGTTTGTTTGGAGATCAAATGAAATAATGTGTGAAGTACTAGATAGACAGACAGACAGAGAGACAGACAGATAGATAGATGATAGATAGATATAGATAGATAGATAGATAGATAGATAGATAGATAGATAGATAGATAGATAGATAGATAGATAGATAGAGATAGATAGATAGATAGATAGATAGATAGATAGATAGATAGATAGATAGGCAGGTAGATAGGCAGGTAGGTACATTGATGGATAATTACTATTATATGTCAAGTTTATAGAATCATAGAAGTCAGATCTAGAAGTAGCCTAAGAGATAATTTTTGCTAACCCTCTCATTTTGTCAGACATGATTAGTAAAGTCACACCATACTTCACAATAATTACATTTGAATGTACTATTATAACATCCTACAAGTAGAGATAACTGACAATTGACTACATCAACTGCTCATCTTTTCACATACAGTTTGGTTTCCATCTTCCATGAAATATCTCCTGACTCCTCATGCCCTTACTGCAATACCAATAGCATTTAATAATGAATGTCCACCACAGCCTCTAGTACTTGATTACAGGTTTTATTATATTGGTTCCATATGTCTTCATCCATCTTAATCTTTTCTTGCCCATAGAAAATTCTTTGAAGGTAGAGATCATGTCTTTCATGTCTTCTCCATCCTCTTCTGTGCAGAGTAGTCTTTATCATGGAAGATGATAATCAGCAGATATTCATGGGCTGATTTGATTGCAATAGACTAGCATTCTTTAATAATAACTGGCATATATAGCACAGTGGATAGAATTCTGGATCTGGAGTTGCAAAGACCTGAGTTCAAATCCAGCCTTAGACACTTACTAGCTGTATGACCCTGGACAAGTTACTTAGCTCTATTTGCCTCAGTGTCCAAGTCAGTAACATGAATTGAAGAAGGAAATGGCAAACCACTCCAGTATCTTTGTCATGAAAACCCCAAATAAGGTCACAGGGAGTTGGAGGGGACTGAAACAACTGAACAACAATAAAATTGTGAATTTGATTCTCACAACAACCCTGTGAGTCAGATATGACTAGACCCATTTTTAATATGAGAAAGTTAGGATTCAGAGAGATTAATTCAATAATAAATGTCACAAGTATTTTCCTGATATCATATCCAGACCTCATTAAAATATGCTATGCTGGGATTGCCCTATATGTTATTTTTTAAAAGTTGGTCTAATAAATCAAAGAATGATAGCTTTTTCTCTAATGCATACAACACTATTCTCACTTTTATCGAAAACCATAAAAGTTGACTAGCTTAGAAATGTCCACCAATATGGTTTAGTCACTCAGTTAAGAAGCGTCTAATTAATTGTATATTGTGTGTCAAAGATTATGGTAAGTGCTAGAGATGTAAAGAAAGGCAAAAAACAAAACAAAACAAAATAAATTTGAGGAAACAGACTTGCTTCAAATTCTGCCTCTATTACTTGGGCATGACCTTGAGCAAGTAATTTAACCATTATGGGACTCGGTTTCTTAATCTGTAAAATGAAGAGTAGATTTGATAGTCTCTAATATCTTTTCCAGATCTATGTCTATCATCCTACTTCTGAGTTTTTTTTTCTTTTTTAATTCTTACAAAAGGCATATTTTTACCTGCAGAGAATTCAAGGTTAAGGAGAATTTTGTGATTCATGCTAAGTTTCACCTGGTGGAAGTGGCCTCAAATGACCTGAAGTGTCTTCATCTGTAAAATGAAGATGACCTATATGGCATCTAAGGCCCCTTCTAGTTCTAAATATGTGATATAGTGAGCTCTCTTTGTGGTCGTCGGGATATCTGCCCTATATCTGAAAGCAGAAAGCATAATTAACCAATGGAATATGATATTCTAACTAGAACTAGAGCTTGTAAACTTGCATGATTGATGTATAACATCATAGAATATTTCCATCTACCAATTTATTATTTTGATATTTTGCTACTCAATTTCCTTCTTTATGTTAAGATTATTTAGAGCATTTTATGCTCAAAATTATCCCCAAATCATACTTTAGAATCTAATGTTATAATGACATTCTACAATAGGTCAGGGAGAAAAAAAGGAAATTTAACCAAAAACAGACATGTGAAAATCACATTATATATGTTTTCTTTCATCCTGTGGTCTTTGGGACTTGCCCACAAAAATAAAGGGATTGGGAGAAATTCGGTTTGTGGTCATGACAACATTCAAAATCAGAGTGGAAGGAGTGGTTTACTAACCATGAGACTATAACTGAATTTGGAAGAAGACCCTTTCTCCCCTAGTAAACAAACACTCTACTTTGTTTTTGACTTTATCATATGGTTTATTTATCAAGTTTTAAACTTGTATTTAACCTACCAGAGATCAGATATTGAAAAGTCAAAGTTTAGGAAATTCTTCTCACCTATAACTGGGATAAATGAGTAAGCTACAAAAATATTGATATTTTAAACATCCTTTGCTTTAAGTACACAGACTTGATTCTGTACTCCATTGCTTTCTACTTTACTGAGAAATCACTCTATGACAAAGAGTGGACTTATATTGTTTCATGTCTTAGAACTATCTAGATTAGCAGACCTTTACATCTGCCAAAAGAAGATGTACGCACATGTGTTGTTTTACAATGAAACGCTTTATTAGAAACCTAACATTGAACATAAAGGTAAATGTTGTGTAGTTTTATTAGGCTTAAGGCCAATTAAAAGATAAACCTTGACTTAAAAAAAAGGAAGTAACAGCTATATTTTTCTTTCCTGTACTTGGAGAATGATTGGCTTTCAAATGGCTATTTTACAATAACTTGTTAATAATTTTGTACTATGCATTTTCATTGTACTATAAATTTTCATTTAATTACTGATAAGCATACACAGGAGTGATTCTGATTGTCCTCAGAATTAGTAAAGTGCCCCATCTCCAAAAAGCTATTTTAATTACGAGAAAATTCACTTCTTTTGATACAAATATTATATTCTGGCTTCAATTTTGGTATTGTTTCCTTGATTATCAAATGAATGGGGTAGGGAATTAATTTGTATTGTTTATCCTTTCCCAAACCATCTCTACTTAAAAATAACTAAGACAGTTAACTTACTAACATAAAACTAAAAACTAGCATAGTTAAAAAATAAGGCCACTAGCAAACATTCATTCACTCTGCTGCAGACTTCAAGCGCTGTTGAGAACATTGTTGAGAAGTATACATGATTTAAGTCTATATATCTCAGCCGAATCTTTCACAAACTACACATGCCCATCCTTGGATGGGTGCCTTAATTCATACTTAGAAAATGATTTATTTAGAAAATGGGGAATAATTCCTTTAATCAAACACAATAGGAATTGTTAATTTATTTAGATTATATCACTGCAATAAAAATATATATTTATCTGTGACTATATCGAATGCTTAAGCTTTTTTGTGTGCTATGGGCCCATTTGGCAGTCTAGTGAAACTTCTGGACGCAGAAAATAAATAACTAACTAAGAAATGCATTAGGAAAAGCGGGGTAAGTGAAAATTAGGTCAATCAGAGGTCAGCGAAAGTAAAGATGAGATTTTTCCCTCTCATTCAAGTTCATGGAACCCCTGGGCACCCTCCTTCCCCATCCCCTATCTATACATAGATCCAGGTTAAGAACTCTTGGTCTAGATAGATAATGGGAGATTCTACAGATACAGAGGTATACACAGACATACACATATACATACACAAGTTTCTTTCCTGTGCTTTGCATAGCAGGTACTTAACACAGTCATCATGACTAAAGACACATATATAGTTTATTTGACATATATTATTATAAATAA
Organism: Notamacropus eugenii; assembly: GCF_028372415.1. NCBI lineage: Eukaryota > Metazoa > Chordata > Mammalia > Diprotodontia > Macropodidae > Notamacropus > Notamacropus eugenii. The sequence continues at coordinate 124,008,207 of NC_092873.1, forward strand.
ATTTATATATATTTGATTATCAAATAAATAGGTGGGAAAAATATAAACATATGTTATATGATTACTCATGATAATTATATGTGAAGTACCCACTATGTACTAAGCACTGAACCAGGTCCTGAGGATAGAAAGATCAAAATGGAAAACAGTCACTCTCCTCATGCCTTCTACAGGCATGCATGGGCCAGGGGCTGGGCTTGGGGAGGGGACGTTGTTGAGGAGAAGAGAGAACATTGTGAAGATAAAAAAGTAACTATATTTGCTGGGAAGAGAGAAGAGCTGGCAGGCAAGCTGATTCATGAGGGACGCAAAGGACTCTTAGAGGCAGAAGGGAGGAAGAAACATCACAAACGAAGACAGCCTGTGCAAATATGTGGAGATAGGAGAGAGAATGTAAAGTCTTGGAAAGAGAAAGTAGGACAGTTTGGCTAAAATGTTGGGAAGGTAAAAAGAAATAATGATGATAGTAAAATAATTAATATCTAACATTTCTATAGTGCCTATGATGTTCCAGGCACTGTACTAAGCATTTTACAATTTCTATTTCCCTTGATCCTCACAAACAAAACTGGGAGGCAGGTGCTATTACTATTTCCATTATACAGATGAGGAAACTGAAGCAGATTTTACGTGACTAGTCCAGGGCTACAGATGCAATTAAATGTCTGGGGCCAGATTAAATTCAGGTCTTTCTAACTCACGGTCCAGCACTCTATCCACTATGCCATCCAGCTGCTCCAAAAATGTGAAATAAGTCTGGAGAGTAGCTTTGAAGCAATTTGTGAAGGGCTTTAAATGAATGAGGATTTTGTATTCATTTCTAAAGGCCACCTGATACATAATTTGATACAGAACATAATGTGAAATTCTTAGTTATTCTTCTCTTTGTATTACTCAATACTTAGACTGACTTCCTTAGAATCAGGCTTATGTTCCAATTTATCCCATGTGAACAAGAATCATTAGGTTTTTATCAATACCTTGAATCCCTGGCTGCCCATTAATCCATCCTTTCCATCTCTCCCAGGCTCCCCCTGCAAAAAAAAAAAAAAAGGCAAATATATTATGTACACGTATATATTGATTAAAAGGTAAAATAAAGAAAATTTATGCCAAACTCACAGAGCGTCCAGGAAGGCCAGGAAAACCAGTATTTCCTTTTTCACCTTTTGCACCCTAATAGTGAAAAAGACACATTAAAATTTAATTATGGTTCTATTTTTTGGAAAATTTTAAAAATTACAAGTTAGCTAGTACAGAATTCAAGGAAATCTTGCTTGTTTTTGCCAACTAGAATAACTGTGTAATATGGCTTCAGTTTAATGTGAGTTTCTTGAAAGTAAGAGATCTTCTGGCTTTGTTTTTGTATACCCGGCATCCCAAACATTCTGAGTACTGAGTAGTGCCAGGAACACAACTGACATTAAAAGTAAGACAGGAAAACTTCTGATGCATAAGTTACATCACACTATGTATGGGAACATTAAAAACAATTATTGGAATAATTAAAGGGCAATGTATATACATATATATGTACGTATATACAATTAAAGGGAAACTGGAAAGATATTATAGATAGATTCCCCTTCCCTAACATGAGCAGGAAGGATGTGTTAAGACACATACATTTAGAGATAAAACTTCCATTTTTTGACAAACAAATATAATGAATGGGATTGAATAAGAGTAATGATTAATCATATCATGTATTCTTAAACTCTTATCTGAAGATGAGAAAAGAAGGGAAGCAAATGAAAAGAATGAATTGTTTTGTATAAGGTCACTTGGTTATTTTGTGTGACAGTTTAGACTAGAAATCAATTTTTTTTTACTTTCCTTAATCCATGATTCTTTTCATTAGACTATGGTGAAGGGAAAGTGAAATGTGCATACTCTTATTTATGATTTATACTTCCCTTTTTCCCATAAAATCCAGGTAATCCTTTTTCTCCTTTGGGTCCCATTTCACCCTAAAGAGACAAAAGAGGGTTGGGTTTTTCTTAATCTTAACTATATTATAAATAATTGCCATAGCTGCAAATTTTAATTTATTTTATATTTGGATTATGATTTCTGGCTCCCATGTTACCCAAATTTCAGTTTAAACTTAAGGTTAAACATCCGGGTAAAACAAGGCATCATCTTTCTATACTAAGACATAAAATAAAAATATAGAATGGATCTTAAGAAAAATCAAAATAGAACAATCCCCCAGAGAGTAGTAATGATAAAAATGACAACAGTTAATAGCTAATTGCCATGAATTAGGCACGCTGCTAATTATTGAGGATCTGTTGGTTCACCTGATTTTCCAAGTAATATAAGTAATATAAGTATAATACCCTGCCGTTACCTGGCCCTATGGCCTCTCTTTCACCCCCAGTATGCTTATGAAGTTGGATTGTCCACTACCCAGCCAGCTGAGATTGTTTCTTTCACTTAAAACAAACTGGCTTCCTTGACCACTATGAAAGGGAGAATGCATTGATTTAGCATCCTTAAAAGGATCTGCATCACTCTCTTCCATTATTAGTGAGACTAATTTAGACCTGATTATATAGAACTTGGAAGAAAAATAGGTAGGTGAAGACAAAGTAAATAATAAAAAAAGTATTGATGAGAGATACTGGAGAGTTTATATATTGACAGAAATAAATGACAAAGAGGCAACTGACTAATATTTTAGTATGAAACTGCTAAAAATGAGCATAATGGCTCTGGATTTCAGAATTTTTATGGAGCCTTAAGTTAGAGAAGTAGGATTGATATTCCAGTCACAAGCACATGATCCATACATTTCTGAGTCAAACTTAAGAGCAATTTACATGAAACTCATTCACTAACTTTCAAATGCTAAAGAATTTCAAATTATATGAAAAATGTTTCAAGTTTCAAAAAAGCAATGACATACAACTCAATTACTTTTTTTTCTGTTTCTGGCCTGTAGAAATTATATTAGTACAATTTCAAAAATCCATAGGAACATATTTTAGAACTTCAAGGATATTTGCTTAACCTTCGATCCTGGCATCCCATGCTGACCAGGAAAACCAGGAAGTCCACGATCACCCTGGAAAATAAAATTCAAATTAATTAAAGGTGTTCTCTCCCCTCTGGCCTTGATCAGCTCAATGTCTTCATTATTTTTATTTCTTATCCTCCCTGGCCCCCTCTCTACCACCTCTTTAAAACTTTTTTCTTATGAAAGGCTCTGATATCAGATATTCATACCTTACAGTGTCAATGTGTTACCTCTCCTAAGGATAGTAATCATGTAAACCTTATTTCAAATTGTGAAAAGACATCCTCTTCAAAGACATTTGGGAACTAATAAATAGATTGGAGAAATTTTTATGGGCCTCCTGATGCAAAGAACAGTATTGGAGAAATTTTTATGGGCCTCCTGATGCAAAGAACAGTCATGTTACTTTTCTGACTGCTTATGGTTAATAGAATATGTGTATAACATGTTCCCTCTTTTGCTTCCAAGAAGAATCACTTTGTGTGCTCAAGAAAAGCTGGGGAGGAAAGGAAAGGCTGGGACACAGGGGGAAGGGGTAGGGGTGGAATAGCAAGGGGAGAGGGAAATAAAAAATGAGAGGGGAGAACCTAGCAGTTAAGGTATGAAATAAGAAGATGCCTATGGCATTGATGGGGTGCTTGGGCCCTAGCCCTAAGACCATGTCTCTGGAAGCCTCCCAATTTCTCAGTAGGCCCCTCTCTTATGAAAATTTTTTCTCTTGCTGCAGAACACATTCTCTTATCAGAACATACAGAAGGGTGCCTAGCCCAAGGATTTTTGTCACTGGCTGGCCCAAGGACTCTTCCTCTAGCCAGATCCTAAAGGTTCATGCCTCTGACAAAAACCTCAATTTCTGGTGTACTCCATATGGCTTTCTCATCCTTAGCTCCCAGACACTTGGACCCTTAGATTACCTAATGAATGTCCCTGGAGTTCCCTTCCCTTGCCCCTTTTCCATATAAGCCCCAGTATAACCCTCACTTTCTGGCAGGTTCCATAAGGACCCTTCTCTGCTTTTGCTAAAGTGCTACCATAAACATTTTTCTGTTTGACTAAGAGAAGGCTTGAGTGTGTGAATTCATTCAGGTAACGCTGCCTTGGTATTCTTGGGGTCCTAGCACCCCAAAACCTCATCAACACCTCAAAGACATATCGCAGGTAAGGCCAGACTCCAATGACTAACTACATAGCCCCGTGAAAAGTGTAGTTTATAATCTTGATGGAGTTATCCCACAATGTATGGACTAAACTGTGTGAAAAGTGACAAGCTTCAGAAGTTTTCAAAAGAGGAAATGCTTGGCACAATGTTGGGAGTATCTTCACCTGCTGTGATGAAAGAGGGAATGGGTAGAGAGGGGATAGAGAGGCATAGGCCACAGTGGCATTATGATATAGGCACTGACCAGATCTTACCAGCGTCTTTCTCCATGAGAACCAGACTTGATAATAATGATCAAACTGATGGAGCCCTCTTTCCCACTACCATCTCCCTTCTCCGTTCTTTCAGAAAGCAATCCAAATCCAATGCTTCAGGATTCTCTTTAAAGCTGCCTTCTCCAATTTCATTAATATTGTAAGGCTGTTTCTTTGAGATAAAAGATGAGTCCAAAACAATTGATTCCAATTGTTTTCTAATAGTCAATTAGGTAACAGTAATGTGTTTATCATAATGCTGGCCTGTATAAGCTCTGAAGGTTCAATTGCATTCCAGCTTGGGAGGTAGAACTTACTTTAAGTAAACTGAGGTGATACTGATTTTTCTATTTCTATAAATAATTTCCTAACTGTCTCAAAAGACAGAACCTGGACATTTGCAGCTCTTCTTTCTGTCCCTCTGACTAAGCTACATTGTCTTTCATTTCTGTTCTGTGGTAATTGAGGACAAAATCCCCCTCCAACTCGCTGGCAAAGAAGGTCCGGGAAACTGAAGAGAGGAGAAGATGGTGGTTATGATGAAAGGTCCTTCTTTTGGCCAGTCTGAGAGGGAAGAGACAGGAGTGGTCTGTGAGAATTTCAAGGATTTTCCTTTTGAAAAAGGAAAGGAAGGGGAATGGGAAGGGGGGAAGGAGAAGCGAATGAATAATGTGATAATGAATCTGAGACTACTGAAGACAACCCCACCACCTCCAAATTCTGCCGCTCATTTCTTCATCCCCATTTACCTCAGTACTAACCTTCTTTGCTCAACCATGTCCCAATCCATATCTACCTTCCCATTTCATTATGGTCTCTGGAGATTATGCTCTATAAAGAAGAAACTCCCCCTAACCTTAAAACTACTTCTGTTCACATTCTTTCCATCTTCTGGTACTTACTGAGACCTGGCGCTTCCTAGATGGTACTATATCCCACATCTTTCCAGTACTAGATGCAACTTCTTTCATAACATCCTATTCAACTGATCCTGGTAGACCTTACCACCAACACCTAGCAACCTCTCTTCCTTTGATGTTCTTTTTCCAAATTTATCATATAATCCAGTACCTAATATCTGTAATCTACTGAACCCTAGGAAACCTTTCTTCCTTTCTCAGTGAGTTCACTATCTAGATTATGGTATCCCTCTCCACTCCAACTGTTACTAGAAAGCTTTAACACATATGTTGATATTACTCCAAATATTTTTACCTCCCAGTCCCTCACTTTGCTCAACTCCCATGTCCTCCTCCTTTACTCCATCACAACTACACCTAAAGATGGTCAAACACTTGATCAGGCCATTACCCTCAAGAGCTCATTTCCTTTATCTAATCACTCTCATATGATTCTAGTTTTCCCTATGCTTTTCTCCTCCCAAACCTATTTGTCTTCAGAGTGATGTGGAATCTCTCTACCCCTCTCTAACCCATCACTCTCACTATACTTTTCTCCTTTACAAATCTCAACCACTTAGTGAATGAATGAAAAATAAATGGATGAAAAAGCATGAACATTAAGACTAAGTACAAAAAAGGAAAACCCTTCCAACTCTCAAGGATCTTAAATTCTCACAGCAGAAGATAACACAGAAGAGTAGTGACCAAAGAAAAGTAATATGGTCAGGAATATCAAAAGAATAAAGAACAGAATTTTAAGGCAAATATTTGACATGTACCTTCCACTGAAGTATTTTTTATGCCCAGAGATGATGGGAATAGAGAGTCATATACCAAGTATCATGACATGAAGATTTCTGAGGGGAAGTAGAGTGGTATGTCTAACCGGGGTTACTTGTGGTGAACATTCACTAATCAGAAACCAGAACTCAGAGCAGGAATGTCAGGCTAGAGGTGGAGGCTGGAGTGTAATAGCAGGGTCATGGACCTGATCCAGGCTGAGGAATCCTTACCAATTCAGTTAAACTCTTCACTCTCCTTTTCTCCCAAATCCCAAACCTCTTCCAATCATGCCAAACCTCAACCTTGGAATGCTCTCACTATCTACTTCCTCTGCTCTGGTTGCTAAAAGGATCTGGGAAAGTACTTCAACCATGCTGCATGGATACATTCCAAAATTATTTTATCCAGTCTCAACTGGGCCCTCACTACAGCAAGGGAATCTCTTAATTCCTCTCTAAATGATTTTCTATCTCAGTGGTTCACAGAGTGTGATCTGGGGACCTCTGGGGTCCCAAGATTCTTTCAGAGTATCTATGAAGTTAAAATTGCTTTGATAGTAAGAAGACATTTTAACTTCTAATATGGATAAATGAAATCCCTTTGGGGAATCATCAATATTTCTTGAGTGTAGAGGGGTCTTTAGACCAAAACATTTAATATCAATTGTACCCATTTTCTACAACTTTGGCTCTTCAAAATCAATCCTCCCACAGCAACTTCTCTTCTTAGCTGAAACACTTGTCTCATACTAACCAAAAATAAAAGGAAAAAATGGCTTTCTACTGAGAATTCCCTCTTTTCTGCTCCTTCTCACCTAACAATCTCTCCTTATCTCAAAAGCCCTGAAATTAACCTGCTACCATTTCCTCATTTATTCCACTGTCTGATGAAGAGGTGACCTTTCTCAGTAGCCAACTCCTCCACATGCACCCTAGATCTCACTCCTTCACATCTTCTCCAGCAGAATACCCCCGTTATCATTCTCTCTTTTTATCTAATCTTCCCTCTCCCTCCATATTGGTTCCTTCCCTGTTGCCTACAAACATATCCAAATCTCCCCCTGGCCTCAAAAATTTCTCAGTAGATCCTAACATCCTTGCTAAGTTTTATCATATAAGTCTCCTCTCTTTCTTAGCTCAATTCCTTGGAAAAAATCATATACACCTGGTATCTCCATTTCCTGTCCTCTTCTTTTTCTTTCCCACTCCCTGCAATCAAGCAACTGAGGCCTTGACTCCATTGAAACTAACCTTTCCGAAGTTAGCAGTGTTTTCTCAACCACTAGTTACACTAGCTTCTTCTCAGTTCTCGTCAACCTTGAATTGTCTGTTCAGTGTGATGCTGCTGACCAACTTCTCTCCTCCTAGATACTCTCCTTCTCTGAGTTTTTAGTACAGTGCTCTTTCCTGGTTCTTCTATCTGTCTAAACTCTCATTCGTTCTCTTTACTGATTTGTCATTCAGTAACTGTGGGAATACCCTAAAAGTCAGTCTTGGACTTACTTTTATTTTCTCTTGACACTCTCTGATTTACACAGCAGTTCCCATGGGTTCAATTATAATCATTAAGTAAATCAATATATCCAGGTTTATTTTCTTTAATGAGCTCAAATCCTGTATCATCAACTATTCATCAAATATTTCCAACTCTATAACCCAGAAACAACTCAAACTCAAAATGCCCAAAACAGGACTTCTCTTTCCCTCCAAATCAAACTCTTTCAAATTTACTCATTTCTGTTAGAGCACCAGCATCCGTCTAGGCTGCCCAGGTTCACAATTTCAATATTATCCTTGACTCCTTAACCGCCTTCATTTCACATGTCTAATCCACTGCCAAATTTTGTCCTTTCTATTTTTTAGTTTCTCCTTCCTCTTCAATCATATTGCCATCATTCTACTCATCACTTCTCTCCTGCATTCTTGCAATAGCCCCCTATCTGATTCTCCTTAGCTCAAGCTTCTCCCCATTTCAATATATTGTCCACACAAATGCTGAAGTGACTTTCCTAAAGTACACTTCACAAATGCATGCCAAATTCATGAATTTTTGACTACACATACGATTTTACATAGTGTGTGACACTTAATTCAAAAGTATTTCATTACCTGATATCTGGGACAGGTGAGTCAAAATTCATTTTTGCAGTACAGCTACATTTCTATAAAGTCACATGCTGGTATTTGAATATCAAATTAAAAATATATATCTTTGAAGGATATATATATGTATAAACTAACATAAAAAGGTCACACAATCTACATTTGAATGAAAAATATTTATTGTTATTTACAGGATTCAATGCTGAACTATCTTCTAGAGTAGAGATTCATTTCTCTAACTGCTTATAATATACCTCTATCTCAATATTCCGGGGGTGCTTCAAATTCAACCTATCTAAAACCAACCTTAGTATTTTTCCTCTACAACCTGGCATCATTTTCTTCTGCCTTCACTAAATCTATCAGTGGCAGCACATTCAGTCTTCCACAATTGAGACCTTATTGTAATTTCTTGGTTTTTCCCATTAAAATAACCTTACATAATCAAACCAGCTTATGTCCATAATCAAAGGCCTCACACTTCAAAATATTATCAGAGTAGAATACTCTGGGCATTGGAAGGATGTTCCTGATGCCAATAGGGGGATACCATAGGCTAAATCTAAGTCTGCAAATAAAGATACAACTTGCTTTAGTCAATCCAGGTGTTTCTTGGAAATTGCAGACTGAATTTGTTTAAAACTATGCCATAAGTTAAATTTATTAGGGATGAAAACTATTTTAAGGAGGCCAAAATTAAATCTCTTCCAAGTAAAGAATCTTTTAAAAAATAAATTACAATCCTCAAATGTATCTATTCTTAAACTGAAATGTGTGTATGGTAGATTATTTTTAACTGAAGGGCAGCCATTCCTAAGAAAGAGGTATAAAAATGCTTACAAAGCAAGAGAATGAGTCATCATTTTTCTATCTAGAACTTTCTCATTTTAAAATGTGTGTATTTATATTTAAAACTGAAGCCCAGGCTATCTATGTAAAATTATGCATGTGTTCGTCCTTCCTTGACGAAGACCACGCCATCAGAGAAATGATGATATGACTTGCACTTGACTGTTTTGAGTGAGGGAGGGCTGTGCTATATGTATGTATGTACGTATGTATGTGTGTGTGTATGTATGTGCAGGTATATGTATTTAAACCTGAAGCCTGGGCTATTTATGAGACACTGAAAAGAATTAAAAGTCACAAATTGCTACAAATATAAGCAAATTATTTACCTTATTACCACCTCTTCCTGGTTCTCCTTTGTAGCCTGGTAATCCACGGGCTCCCTAAATTAATTAGAAAATTAAACCTGGTTATTTAGTCCTTTTTATGTTCTTTCAAAATAAAATGATTTTTAAATATCTAAATCCTGATCACATACTTGAATCCCTGGTGATCCTGGAATACCTGGACTTCCTGAAATTCCCTGATATCCCTATTTTTTAAAAAAAAAAGAGAAAGAGAAATGTTAATTCATTATATTTCCAAATTCATTCTTTCATCTCAGGATTTCTTGGGATTTCTTGCCTATATTTCCTTATCTAGCATTGCACACCCCTCCTCAACTCATTTCTTTTGATTTTTTACTTACTGGCCTCTGATGAGGCTAGGGAATTAAGGCATTAAATGCCCTTCCATCCCCCAACTCCCAAGAAATTTCTTAGAATCTATTGTTTTCTCTTAAGATTTAAAATTCAAAGTTTTAAGGTTTTGCAGTATTTTGGCTAAAACAGATACTGAGAAATGTTGAAATTTAAAATATAGGCTTTGTGCTTACCATAAGCATTAGAAAGAATGATAAGTACCCTTTGAAGTTAGCTTGTCTTACTGATAAAAGCATCTAATCATAGGAACATTTTATCACAGGAATATTTTAAAAGAAAAAAACTATCCTCATAAAGATTTAGAAAACAGAATCAGTGAAATGTTCTTCATATCAACTTATTGATGAACATTAAATTTCATGCCCAGAGTAAATTAATTATTGTTTTTCTCCATATTGAGCCTATAAAGTAGTTGGGATTGCTCATAATGAGATGCAATCTATTAGATTGCTAATATTACATAATTCTATACATTTACACAGAGCCAACTGAAGGCTTATACATGCAACTCAGCATCTACAGACCCATATACCAGACTCTGTCCCTAATCAGGTTTAATTCCTCCAAATTCAGTCTGGCTGAGCAAAAGTTTCTATTTCCAACATTCTACCAAAACTCTTCTCATTGAGGTCCAGTTTTTCATCACCAATCCAATAGCCTCTTCTTTGTTTAGTTTAATACAGAAGAAAACATATTTCCTCTGGAATCAAAGTCCTGTATTCAAATTACACCTTTGATGTTTACTAACCGTATGACCTTTGATAAGTCACCATCTTCCTGAGCCAAAGTTTCCTCATCTCGCTTATTAGTGAGTTGGACCAAATGACCTTTGAGGTCTCTCCCAGCTCTATACCTATGATCATATCTATGATACCATTTCTGGTGTTTATTACCTGTGTAAACTTGGGGGAAATCATTTAATCTCCTTAGACCTCAGTTTCCTCATATGTAAAATGAGTTGGACTAGATGATCTCTGAGGTCCCTCTCAGCTCTTTACCTATGAGCCTATGTATGATATCACTTCTGATGCTTATTAGCTGTGTAACTTTGAGCAAATCCCTTAATCTCCTTGTGCCACAGTTTCCTCACCTGTAAAATGAGTGAGCTGTACCAAATAACCTTTGAGGTCCCTCCTGGGTTTTAGACCCATATCCTAAGAAGAAACCATTTCTGACCTGGGTAATCTTGGGTAAATCATTTAATCTCCTTTAGTTTCAGTTTCAGCTTCCTCTTCTGTAAAATAAGAGGATTGCATTACTTGGTCCCTGAGGTCCCTGGAAGAAAATCAATGATCCTACTTACAGTAAATTTTAACTATCTCTGATAGAGCTGACCTCATTCCCTTTCAATATATTTTCTAGCTGTACTTTCAGGGACATTCCAATTATCTGGTTCTTTTATTATACCTCTCAGCATTCTCTGAAAGCTTCTTTATTGACCCTTCTCACTATCCAGAAAGCATAATTGTTATGTGATGGAGACTCAGGCCTTCTCCCTCTCCCCCTTTACTCCCTGCTTAGGTATTGCATCCATTAGCATACTTCCAGTTTTTACCTTCACACTGGTTTTTCCAAAAATCTACAGCACCAAAATGCAGCTCGCAACTAACATTGTCTCATCCATATCCACACAAATTCACAGAATAATAGCCTCAGCACAGGATCCTAAGGCCCTCTGATTCCAAAGCCACAAGCCATTCCTTTTTCAACGATTTCTCAGCTCCATCTCTGCTTCCCAGAGCCCAAAACCTAGGCTAATTTCTAAAAATCTCACAGACACTCTGTGAGAGTCAGACTGCCAAACCTCTTTGCCTGCAGATTCTCCTCCATATAATCCATCCTTTATACAGAGGCAGCTAGGTGGTGCAGTGGGTAAACTGCACCACCTAACTGCTTCTGGAGTCAGGAAGATCTGAGTTCAAATCCTGCCTCAGATACTTATTAGTTGTGCCACCCTGAGTAAGTTACTTAACCCTTGCCTGTCTCTGTTTCCTCATCTGTAAAATGAGGATAATAATGAAACCTACTTTCCAGGGTTGATATGAGGCTAGAATGAGATATTTGTAAAGCACTTTGCAAATCTATATTATTATAAAAAATCAATAAGAATTATCTTTAAGAGAGTAGTTCTAATCATATTATTTTGAAAAGCTTCAAAATGATTCCTACTTGATAACTGCATCAAAAAAAATGTAATAGTGAATTTTAAGACCTTCTATTTTTTGACAGGGGCAACTAGGTGGCACTGTGGATAAAGTGGAGGCCTGGAGTCAGGAAAACTCATCTTCCTGAGTTCAAATCCAGCCTCAGACATTAACTGTGTGACTCTGGGCAAGTTGCTTTACCCTGTTTGCCTCAGTTTCTTCATCTGTAAGATGGACTAAAGAAGGAAATAGTAAGCTGCTCCAGTATCTTTGTCAAGAAAACCCCAAATGGGATCACAAAGAGTCAGACATGACGGAAATAACCGAACGACACCTTTGTTTCCATATATGATTAGTTTAAATGATCACTGAATTTCAAAGTTGGAAGGGACTTCAGAGACTATTCAGTTCAAGTCATACCTTATTAAAAACCTCTTCTATACACATATCTAATAGTGTTAACACTTTCCAAAAGACTTCTTTTAAGGGCAAACCCAGTACTTGTGAGAAAGTCCATTTCATGTTTTGCTATTTCTAATTTTTAGGAAGCTCTTCTAAATACTGAACTTCCTTTTTACAATTTTCAACAGTCACTCCTGATTCTTCCCTATGGAACCAATGGGAACAAGCCCCATTTTTGCTCTATAGGTCAGGCCATCACATTCTTGAAGAAAAATATGATATTCTTATGAACTATCCATTTCTCTGTGTCAAACATCCTCACTTCCACTAATCAACTTTCATGTGCCACAACCTCAATGTTTACATAAAATTATTTATTTATGGAATTATGAAATGGCAGCAAGAATGCCCAGTTCTTTGGGTACTTGCTGGGAAAGACCATGATGGAAGTGGGAAGTGAGGCTTCAATGACACTTTAATAAGACATAGAGGATACAGAGACAAATAGCATAAAGTACAGAGAGAAAAAGTAGAGGGGGATAGAAGGGCAGAAGACATAGGGACGTGGAGGAAGGCAAACAGCAGTGAGAAAATGAATAATGAGAGGAAAAGTCAGAGAGGCTAACTCATCCAATAACAAATTAGAGTTGGGAGCACTGGGCAGCATGGACACAAATGGAGATGCAAGAGTGCAGGGGAGTGAGAGATTTTAGCTGGAGGTCTCATTTTTATAGGGTCTTGAAGTAAGGCAAACTAATTCTTATTTGGGGTTAGTTCATTAAAACATCCAAATCTTCTCAAAGTTCTCAGTAAAACTTTCAAGTTAACGTGTCCACATCATCTCAAAATTAATAGCACCATTCAGTGTTCTGCCAATCTTAACTGCAGATGTCTGGAATTCATCTATTTATATACAATAGGACCAAAGGGTCCTGACAGCAAAGCCTAGATGACTTCCCTTGCACATATTCTCAGGATGTGAATAAGACCAAAATGACTGAACAACAGTCATATTTTAAAAATCCATACAAAATAGCCTATCCTTTTATCTACAGTATTACAGTCAAATATATATATACACATACATATATATATATATATATATATATATATATATATATATAGAGAGAGAGAGAGAGAGAGAGAGAGAGAGAGAGAGAGAGGGAAAGAAAGAGAGAGAGAGGGAGAGGGAGAGAGAGAGAGAGCAAGAGAGAGAGTATGCACTTTTTTAAACCTATCCAAAGTTAAACTAAGAAAAACATCACACCATTGGCAGAACATTTGGGTACAAAATCATTTTTTCCAGCTTTGTCCAACTTTTTGTGACACCATTTGGGGTTTTCTTGGCAAAGATACTGGGGCAGTTTGCCATTTCTCTCTCCAGTTCATTTTACAGATGAGGAAACTGAGGCAAACTGAGTTAAGTGACTTGCCCAGGGTCACATAGCTAGTAAATATCTGAGGTCAAATTTGAATTTAGAAAAAACTCACCTATCTCCCCTAAATGTAATCAAATGTGCTGAAGTAATATTCAAGAGAAATGTTTGCTAGGTAGGGCTATGCCACTAATTGACTTTCTGACATTGCTTAACTCACTCAACCCCTCTGGTACTCAGTCCCTCATCTGTAAAACTTGAAGGGCGCATTAAATCAGAGGATCATAAATTTAGAGCTAGAAGAGAGTTTAAAGATCTTCAAGTCCAACCCCCTCATTTTACACCTAAGGAAACTGAGCCTAAGAGAGGTTAAGTGATTTGCCTAAGAGTCACACAGGTAGGAAGTACATGAGGCTGAATTCTACCTCTGGTCTTTCTCACTATATGCTTAACAGTCTAAATTTCTTTCTAATATTAACATTTTATATAGTTTGTTAAATATAAAAGTTATTTATTAAGCATTTATTATGTGCCAAGAACTTTCCCAAGGGCTAGGGATACAGGGAGAAAATCAAGATAGTTCCTATGCATAAGAGACTCATACTCTAAAAAGGGGAGAGGAATGAATATAAGAAGGAAATCAGCTCTCAAATGAAGAATGATGTTCTACATTATTCTAAGCTGAAATTATATAATATTTTTCCCAATGATGTGGCAAATACAGAAAGTATAGGCGATTTTGGAAAGCCCAATTAAAGACTTCAAAACATCAGTTACTATGGTTGTGGTCTAGTGTCTACCACCATACTTTTAAATTGTCTTACTGAATTTAAAAGTGCATAGTTTGACTCTTCTGCAGAGTTTCAAGAGAATCTCATTTGTATCCTTCAAAACTTTTGTGGTTGTTGTTCATTCTTCATTCTGGAAGAAGACCAAGCACATCGTGAGCATGTTGTCTTGACTTCTATGTGAATTGGGTTTAAGTAAGACAGAGTTACATAAAGTCATCAGCCTTACTCTGTCCTCCAGAATCATGGAAGCCCACTGGCAAGACATAAGTCAAGATGACTGGTGATGGTTCAGGACACAGTGGATGACCTTGGTCTTTATAAATTAAGGTCTTTCTAAGGCCCCAGTTCATTTGAGGCAACACCCTTTCATTGACTATGGGCTAGGTAAGAATTACGACAAAAGATGGCTTAGTTTAACATCACAAAAGTATCAGTCTGGGAGGAGAAAGACCCTTAAAGTTTCTGGCCAGAACAGAAAACAGTTGCTGCTTACATCAAGGAAAGTAACATATTTAAGTAATATATATTTTATGGGGCCACCAAGGCAGCAACTCTAGTCAGTATCTGGCCCCAGATATCCTGAGATTTATGTTATGTGTTTATTCTGAGCTGTGAAACTTCCCCTGGGTTGTGCCTAAGTTCTTGGGCAAAGTGAACATGAAAAAAAAAATGGCTTCAATGGGTTTCTGTCATAAAGTTGATGAAGGTTTGATTTAATGTAATACTATAATACCTTCTAAGTCATTCTGTTTCCATTAGCATATATTGAGATCAGAAGATGGAAGGAACTTAAAGAATCCCAAATACAATAGTTTTTTAGCCATGTGTGCCTGAAATGATTTACAGAACTTTCTGTATCTAAAACTTATCAATCTGTCACACTGAAATTTATTCAGTACCAATTTTAAGGATTTTGCAAACACTAAGCTGATTCAATAAAATCTATTTTAATAGATGATGTTTTCCTTGCTCTCTACGATAGGGTGTAGGGTGTGTTCAGGAAAGACACTTCTGGTGTGAGGACTGCTCAACAGTTTCCACAGCTGCTTTCCAACTTTGGTGTCTACCTGATCTACCTAACTCTCACCTATGAATCCAAGAAGCTGTAGCATGTAGAGTGACTACATCCTGGCAAAGAGTTTCAGCAGATGGGATAAATGGGGTTGAGAGCAACTGAGGAGTCTCAAACCCATCAGTGAGTTATGGTGGAGTCTACCCCAAGCATGTGAAGACTTCTCCTGTTGGAATGGGAGATTGAGAGAAATTTGTTCCAATGGCCACGAAGGCAGTTTAAATAGGTGCTGTACAGTACTTAGAGCCTGGTTAGATACTGAAGATGCCAAGGTTATCCACTGCATTCTGAGTCATCACCAGTCTTTTGGACTCTGTCTTGTCATTAGACTGTGACAATTCTGGAAGAGGTCAAAGATTTCACAAAACTTTCCCTCACTTAAAATCCAATTTATGCAAAAATCATAAGACATCACACATACTATTTTATCTTTTTTTCTTATCTCAAAGTCTCCTGTGGAGACAGGTAAATGATGAAATAGCAGATACATATACACTTGAGCTGCAATCATAATCCCAGAGCATATGGTCCTTGTCTCACTGGAAACAGCAGAGGGATTCAGCAGCCCTCTGGGTATCAGAGCAGCCTTTTAAAGACCATACTGTTCACCTCCTGGTGTGAGCAAGGGCTAGAAAAGGTGCCCTAGAAATTGTCTGCTTACTGAATCCTGGCCTGACTACCATGGTGGGAGGGGATACCAGCCTGTGATCAAAACACAAAAAATGTACAAAAACTTCTACAAAGATTATTTCACTCACCACTAGTATATGAAACGTGCGCACACTTATAAACAACACAAAATTCAGTTGTCCTGAAAGATGAACAGCTCTTGTTACAAGAGAACTCAGAAGATATCACATCCAAAAAGCAGCCCTGAGTGAAGCAAGGCTGAAAAATGAAGGTCAGCTGGATACACCTTTTTCTGGAGTGGGCGCAATGAAGGGGAGCACCATGAAGCTGGTGTGGGTTTTGCAATCAAAAATAATCTAATCAGCAAGCTGGTATGCCTGCCAAAAGGAGTGAATGACAAGCTCATGACAATGCAATTGTCACTTGGAAGAAAATGCCATTCCACCAATATCAGCGCCTATGCTGACAAATCCTGATGAGTTAAAAAAAAAAATTTATGAAGGCCTAGAGACCCTTATCATCAAGGGACCAAAAGAGGACAAGTTTATAATTCTGAATGACTTTAATGCTAAAGTAGGCTCAGACTACCAGACATGGCAGGGAATCCTTAGGAAGAATGGGGTTGGAAACAGCAATAGCTTGTGGTCACTTACTACTGAAGACTTGAGCATTTCATGACCTCTTCATCACTAACAATTTTTTCCATTTACCTAAACACAATAAAATTTCACTGATGCACCCTTGCAGCAAATATTAACATTTAATAGACTATGTGATTGTAAGGAGAAGACACAGGATGCTAGTGATGAAGACAATGTGTGGCGCAGAGTGTTGTACTGATCATAGACTTATCCTCTCCAAGATAAATATTCACATTCAACAAAAGTGGCAACCACCAAAGCAAAATGACTAGAGTACTTCTCTGAGAGGGAACAGTTTGTTGTTCAGTTGGGAGAGTTGAGCCAACACACAGATGGCAACAGTAGAGCAGAAAAGAAGTGGGAAGCTTTTAAAGATTTGGCGTATAGCACTGCTCATTTGGGTGAGAACACTCACAAACATCAAAACTAGTTTGACCAACATGATGGGAAAATTCAAAAGGTGCTATATGAAAAAATGAGAACTCCACAGGATTTATAATCAGGATAGTTCATCCATCTCTAAGAAGGAAGTATCAAATTTCATCAAAAGTAAAATACAGGTGGAGCTTAGAGAGATGCAGGATTCTTGGCTCAGCAAAAGGCAGATGGAAATCAGTTTCATGCTAATAGTAACAATCCAAAGCATTTTTATGATGCCCTGAAGGCTATTTATAGGCCAAAGATCTCTGATGCATCTCTACTACTCAGTGTTGATGCACCACATTGATTAGTGATAAGGACATGATCCTAGAGAGATGGGCTGAACACTTCCATAGTGTTCTCAACAGATCATCTTAAATCAGTGCTGAAGCCACGGACCATTTAAGGGGTTGAAGTCAATCCCTTACGAGCTGAAGTTCCAACTGAAGAAGAGGTTTTGAATTCCACTAGGTTCCCTTCCTGTGGCAAAGCACGTGGTACTGATTCTATTCTAGCTGACAGTTACAAGGTGGGAAGCCCACTGCCCATATTAAAGCCAACTGAAATATTCTGGGTTAAATGGCAAAAGGATGCTATGAAGGATACCTTCATTATCCATCTCTATTAAGGTAAAGGAAATAGACTGTCCTGTGACAATCATGGTGGGGGGCGAGAAGGGCAGGGAAGGAGTCTCTCTCTTAGTCATTGCTGGCAAGATTCTTGCCAGAATCCCCCTTAATAGGCAGATCCTTCCCCTGGAAGACGCTCATCTACCTGAGAGCCAGTGTGGCTTCAGAAAGGGCTGAGAAACTGTTGATGTGGTATTTGCTGCCTGACAACTTCAGGAAAAATGCTAGAAGCATAACAGAGGTCCATACACAACATTTATAGATCTGACCAAGGCCTTTGATACTGTCAGTCATGAAGATTTATAGAAAATTATGTCCAAATTTACTTTCCTTGAGAAATTCATTAGACGGCACGCTTACCTGGGTTATCTAAAACAACGGACCATGTTCTTGGACTTTCCCAGTCACCAATGGAATGAAACAAGGCTATGTGTTTTTTACATGTTTTTTAGCATGATGTTTTCAGCCATGTGGTCAAACGCCTTCAATGAGAACAAAAATTGTATCAAGATCAGCTACTGCACTGGTAAATTCTTCAACTTGAAAGGGCTACAAACCAAGACCAAAGTTAAGGAAGTGTTGTTGCATAATTTTTTGTTTGCAGATGACTGTGTACTCAGTGAAGTGTCTGAAGCTAAGATATCCAAAGTATGAATTGATACTCAGCTGCTTGTGCTAATTTTGACCTACCAATTAACACCAAGAAAACACAGCTGCTCAATCAGCCAGCACCACACCATCAATATATGGAACCATTGGTTACAGCAAATGGAGAATTTTTAAATGCTGTGGATGAGTTCACTTACCTTGGCAATATACTTACCAGGGATGCATATATTGATAATGAGGTTGACACATGCATTCCCAGAACTAAGTGTTTGAGAGGCTCAAAAGGAAAGTGTAGGAGAGAAGAGCTATTAGTCTGACTACCAAACTGAAGGTCTATAGAGCCATTGTGCTGACCTTATTGTTGTATGCCTATGAAACCTGGGTAGTATACCAGCATCATGCCAGGAAACTGAGTCACTCCCATTTGAATTATCTTAGGAAGATTCTGAACATCACCTGGCAGGATAAAATATCAGATATTGAGGTTCTTTCTTGAGCTAAACTGCCAAAGCATTCAAATCTACTGCAGAGAGTACAACCCTAATGGACTGTCCATGTTGTTCAGATGTCAAATTTATGCTTGCCTAAAACAGTATTTTATAGAGAATTCACACAAGCGCTCTCAAGATGGTCAGAAAAACTCAGAAAAGACACGCTCAAGGTTTCTCAGAAGAATATTGGAATTCATTGTGTGAAATGGGAGACACTGGCACAGTATCACACAGCATGGCATGCCCACATCAGAGAAGGTGTTTTGCTCAAAGCAAAACTGAAGTAGTTTAAAAGAAATGCAAGATGAGGAAATTTATAGAATCTACGCCAAATGTTTACATGGACTATTTGTGTGGTAAAGCATTCTGAAATTGTACTGGTCTGATCAGCCACAGTTAGAAACACTGTAACTTAACTCTAACATAGTGATGTCATTTAGGTCTTCTTCGAGAACAACGAACAAAGAGAACTTCAAGAATCATCTTTGATAATAAGTTGTGAGAGAAAATAAATAGGGATAAAATTCCTCGAAGGAAGCTATTATGAAGAAATCCCTTGCAGATGTCAGTGCTCGAGAAGAGCATGAATGACCACCTATCAGGAACACTGAAAAAGGGATTCCTTCATTAGAAGAGACATTAGATTAGTTTTTCTCTAAAGTCCATTTTGGTTCTAGAATACACTAAAACTTGGTTATGAAACAAAAGAGAAGCAACATAGTACAGTGAGCTAGAGAGTTTAGAAGATGTGTCCTGGTACCCAAGTTACCAGAGTGTCATAAGACATGTCTTAGTACTTTCTCTACATTATCCAAATGTATAACCATGAACAAACAGTTTAACCCATCTTGGAGAGAGAAGTGATCTCTAAGGCTCCATCTGCCTCTAAAAGTACAATTATTCCAAGGTATTCGATCATGGACAAAGGTCAGATTTTTAGAAATACCTTTCTTTCTAAAACATGCTAAGCCAAAAGCTTTATTTCTTATATTTAAATGAATCTTTTAAGGAAGATCCAGTGATATATAGAATTATATTCCTCTTACAAAAGTAAAGTACTTAGTCTCTATGTCTATGAGTTCAGTGACCATGTCTAATTTAAACTTTTTTCTTACTCAGTGCCTACCACAATATTCAATACATGCTAAGTGTTCAATGTCTGCTGAATTGAATTGAAGCTAATCTCACCTATTTATTATACAGGGCGTGGTTAAGGAAAAGTAAGTAAGAGCTGGACTCTGTCCTACCTCACTCATGACTCATTCCATGAACTGTGGCAGGTGACTAATCCCATGATCCTTCATTTTCTCCATGAGGAACATTTAATGTCTTCTTAAAAAATGTATTAGATCACAGATCCAAGACTGACACCAAGGGGAATTTGGTGCATGAGTGTATAAAGGAATTCTGAAGAATGCTACTCTACAAACTGTCATTAAGCTAGGCCTTTCAAAATGTCACATCTAGTCATCTTTATCAATTAATATTCATTTAACACACACAAAATTGTCTGGTGCTACATGATAGAAAAGAGAAAAAACATTGGAATAGCTGTATACAGTGCAGGTATAATGGGTAATAATAACAACTGTTGACCTCCAGTTTTGTATGTCCAATTCTCGACTGGACCTCTCAAACTGGATGTGCCAAAAAACATTTTAAATTCAACATGACTCAAACTGAATTCATTATTTTCCCTCCAAAACTCTTCCTCTTCTTACCCTACCTATTACTGCAGAGGATACCACCATCTTCCCAGAAATACAGGATTACAATCCAGGTGTCTTCTTTGATTCCTCAGTTTTTCTCCTTTCTCTTCACCCCCACTCTACCCAGATCCAATCTGTTGCCACTGTGTGTTCTTTCTACTTTTATAACATCTCTTGTAGGTGCCTCCTTCCCTCCTTTGACATTGCCTCCCTGATGCAGACTTCACACAGACTATTGCAATAGCTTGCTGGTGGCTCGTCTAGCATAAGTCTCTCCCCACTCCACTCTGTCCTTCATTCAGCTGTCCATGTGATCTTCCTAAAGTACAAATCTGACTCATGTCATACCTCTACTCAATAAACTTTAGTGGCTCCCGATCACCTCCAGGATCAAATACAAAACCTGCTGTTTGGCTTTCAAAGCCTTTCACAACTTGCCACCTCCAAAGTTTCCAGTCTTGTTACACCTTATACAAACTTCCCACTCCCCCACTTCAAACTCTGGGATCCAATGAAGTTGATTTGCTTGCTACTTTTAGGGAAAAAAAACATTTCATCTTCTGATTCTGGGCATATTCACCATCTATCCTTCCATATCTGGAGTGCTCTCTTTCCTCATCTCCTTCTAGTTTCCTTGGTTTCCTTCAAGTCCCAGTTGAAATCCCATTTTTTATAAGAAGCCTTTCCTGATCCTCCTCCATTCTAGTATCTTTCTCTCCATTCTGGTACCTTTCCTGTGTGGATTATTCCCAATTTGTCCAGGATATGGCTTGTATAAAACATGGTAGTTTGATTGTTTTTTCCTCCATGAGACTATGAGTTAGGACTGTCATTTGTCGTTTTTTTAAAATGTATCTCCAGCATTTACCATAGCATCAGGTAAATACTAGGTGCTTAATAAATGTTCATGACTAACTTTTATACAGCACTTTAAAGTCTGCAAAGTATTTTATCTATATTATATATTACATCATTTGATCTTCACAATCCTATTCAGTCAATAGTCTTATTGCTCTCAGTTTCAGATTTGGAAATAAGACCTAAAGAGGTTAAATGACTTGACCAGGGTCACGTAGCTAGCTATAAGTGCCTGAGGTGAGTATGAACTGAAGTTTTCCTGACTTCAGGAATGCTTTTCAACATAGCGCCTAGCTACTATTACTTGCAACTAGGAAAATAACAAAAGTTTGCCAAGTGGATTACTAAAAACTTCGTAGAATAAAAACAACAATCATTCATTTTATGAGCTAGAAGAAACACTAACATTGATACTAATTAAAAAATAAAAATAAATAGCCCAAGCAGGGGGCCCAGGACAAGCAGCTAACCAGGAATTGGATATAACTGAAAAAAAAATTGGAGTTTAATATCAAGGGGGGGAAATGGCTAGTGACAGTTCTACACAACCACTTAAAATGAAAATGGCCATAAGACACTAAGCTGTGTACTAAAACTAGCAAAATAAAAAAGTGCTTTCATGTATATAAATGTTATTGCTCTAATGTTATAGTCCCAAAAAAGGCAATGCCTCCTTTCAGCTACTCTATTCAATTACATTAGCATTGTACGATTTTAACTTTTGTTTGAACTTCGATTCATTAGAGCTGTTGAACACGAATTTTTCCACTTTTGTCAATATTAGTGGTTCAAAAATCTCCACTCCCTATCCCAATTTCTGAGAAATTTCTGTAAAGTCTTTTCCATGTTCACAGAAAATCCCTTTGTCAATGACTCACTTTCAGGAAAAAACTTCTCACTGCCAAATTGCAGGGTTGAAAAAAATACAGAATCAATTTAATTTTCCTTCATGATTCATTATGTTACAGTCCTCCAGAGAATATGTATAGCACTGAAATGGAAACCAAAGAAAAACAAATCTTCAAACTTGCAAGAATTAAAATTACTTGTGAAAGCTATTCTAATCACACTACTGGTATAGCATATAAATCCTCTTTGCAAAATCTTTGATTACTTAAAATATGGGGGAAATTCATAATCTTAAATATTCTATACTGAGAAGTGCAAATAAATCACAATATGAAAGCCTAATTCTTAAATATTTCACTTTTTTAATTTAATGTGTTCTTGAAAAAAAAGTCACCTGAATTTTTAAGATGGAAGAATGACACTGAATTTTCTTTATCATTTTTTGATATCTACATTGAAGAGTAATCCCAATAATCACATCAGCCTTTTGTAATAGCAAAATTTACTAAGCAACAAACCAGACAGATCTGACTACAGCATAAATTCCAATACGGGTTCACGTTGATAAACTGCATGTTTCTTAGTTCTACAGAGCAGTACAATACTAGCAATGGAATGAATCATCTTGGATACTCAGTAATTATTTAGATATGACATAATGAGACAAAATAAAAAATTTTTAATAGTGCTGTCTTTATGCTCGCCTTACAGCAGAGTAGTGAAAATGGGATCAGCTTGTACTAAAAAATTATAGTTTTTGACGACTTGCAAACCTTAACCTGATTGTTCATATCCATAATGTGAGAAATCTAAACTAAATGTATAAACAGTCATGCTGTTTAAGGAACTGAATCATGTCAAACTTGCCATGAAGTGAATCATATCAATTTTGACATTTGTATTACAAACAAATCCAGAAAAAATGGAGATGTTATAGTTATATGGAAAAATAGCTTATATGCTCTACTGGGAATAGCAAAGAAAAATCGCATAATTGGTTTTATTGTGTGGCAAAAGGCAAAAAGAAATATAATTTCATGACACATTTAATCATTTCTTATTATACTGCACATTATCAATGCTTGCAGAAAAACCGTAATGAACATAGCTACAACTTATGTACAAATGTTAGTTGCAAAAGAAAAAGGGGTTGAGAAATTCAAATAACTCAGAACAACTCTTCAAAACAAATCAATATATACTTTTATGTCAGGTGACTCAAATGCAAAGATGGGAAAGAGTGATGATGGCAAAGAATTGGAGAACATGGGTTGGGAATAAGAAATGAGAGAGACCAAAGACTTATAAAGTACATATAAGTCTATTTCCTCTACGTCATTAATATTTTCCTCAAGAAAACAACTGGTAAAAAAAAAATGGTAAGTGTCAGATAAGAGAAATGCTAACTGACAACAAAATAAGTAAAAAGATTATATTTTATCAGGAGGAAAAGACTCTATTGATACGGGAGTCAGTACCTTGAATAAACTGTGTGTGTACAGTCAAACCACATGCTTGTTAGAGAAAAGATGAGTATAAAGGCATGAGAATAAAAATGAGAAAAATAATGCAGCATACAACTGAAACAACAGTCCCAGTACTTAGCACAGTATCCCCAAACATAATAAGCACTTAATAAATATATGTTGATTTGTTAACTTGAAAGAAATAACAAAAATCCTTTTCTGGCAGGACATGAAAGGGCACAGATATGTGGATTAAGTTACAATAACATTATGACCAATCTATGAAATTATCTGTTGTTTTTTTCTTTTCACAGCTATACTACACAGTGTGAATCATTGATTATCTTGAACTATCAATTATGCATGACTTTTAATTTTACTTTCAGTCAGTTTCTCCGTATATATCTACTTATTTGTAAAATTAGGGGATTGAAGTCAGAGTTCTAAGTTCCTTTCCATCTCTAAATTCAGGAATTCCATAGCTGGTAGCTTAAAAGGAAAGAAAAGAAAGCCAGAGTTAAATCCCAAATGATATTTTGGCTTGGTTCTTGGTCACAGCTTTGTGCTAAAATGACATAGCTGTTAATGCATTCAATCTTTAAGACAATAGAGGTATTTGAGTAAGAAAAGCAAACAAAAGGAAGGAAACAGCCCTTCAGTTTTGGTTATAGGCATTTTCCTTACGGACATTAGTATTTCTCCTAAATGGAATGACTTTCTATTAAAAGCCTAAACTTGGCCTGATCACGCTTTAATATGAAAAGGTTCAAATGGCTTGCAAAGAGGGATTGCACAGAACCAAATCCAAACAAAGCAGAATTCCCTTAAAATATTTGTATCCAAGTTTCCTCAGCACAGATGGCTTTAATGGCCAGGCTAAAGGCTCCACCCACACCTTCCACTCCCTCTATGTGTTGGCCCTTGACTGTCACTAATGATACTCAGCTGTTCTGGCTCTTATTTTCTTCCTGCCTGGCCACCCAACCTCACATCTCTTATAAGGGGAAAGATTTTTTAAATGAACCTTTAAAAATGTGATTTCTAAGCTAAAACTATCCTACTAATTTCCTACAAAATTTCCAGCTCATCTGGATCTACCAAGAATAAATAGAGTACCATGGTACCACTCCATCACTTAGAAATTTTATATTTAAAGATATAGATCGACAACAAACTTATAATTAGAGCATTAATAATCCTGAATCAGTTGTAATAACACCAATGTTTCAGTTATCAACTAACTGTAGTACCTTCTGCATGTAAAAGGGACAGTTAACTAACACTTAAAATTCCATGGGGGATTCCCATTTACTCTGGGTATGCTCTAGTTGGATTTCTCAAAAGAATAACTATCCAACACTGCCCATCACAAGAAAAAAAAAAAAGAAGCAGAATAACAATTAGGTGACAGATACATCACAGGTACCTACAGTGGTTGTATTCTAGTCTGAAAAACACCTTTAATGTATGTCCATTAGACTCTCAGTCATTTCAAGAGCTACCAGTTTCTTCAGGATTATGCGTTAGATACATGGAACTGATTTGACTAATGCCTGATTCTTATTTTTCTTGATCCTATGAGACAATGAAGTATGGTGAAAAAGGTAGGAAATATGGAATCAGGGAATCTAGGTTCTAATCCTAGATCTGCCACTTATTGTCTATAGGACCTTGAACCACTCATAGGACCATTCATCATTTCTTGGCCCCATTCTGAATCTATATTCCATAATATATTTTAATGAAGGTAGTGGGGAGAGGGGAAGGAATGTTTGAGTCCTTCTGTCCTATTATAGCAGCCTATGAGTTGTAATCTGCACAAATGGAGAAATCTTGTAACTCAAATTAAATAAATTTACCCAACAGCTTTACCCAGGGGAATCAGAATTCTAAGAAGGGAAGGGGAGATGGCTCAAAACCTCAAAAACCTGAGAATTCGCAAGAGTAGGATGATACTAAGACTAGAGTATAACTTCTAAGGTCACTCCATACCAAACTCAAACTAGGAGGTGCTTTTTCACCGATTTCTCAGTGCAGCCATTTTATGATGATTTTTAAAATACCCAGTGCCCGATAGGTATTATCAAACCCTGGAAATAATACCAATTTTCTATGGTTTTCATCGCTGTGCCTGTTTGGTGAGTGACACAAAAAGAATGACTACCCCTGATTTTATTTTCGTTGAAGGATAGAACTGAGATCCATGATGTTGTGGTATTGGACACAGGTTGAACATGAGTTTAAATCTTAGCTATAATACTTAATACCTATATGAATTTTAGCAAGTCATGTAATTTAGAGATGGAAAGGACATTAGACGTCATCCAGTCTAACCTCCTCATTTTAGAGAAGAGGATATTTGGACCTAGAGCGGTGAAATGACTTTGCCCAAAATTACATAATTTGTACGTAGCAGAGACAGGATTCCAACCCAGTTCTGACTGCTGATCTAAAGCTCTTTTCACTGCTTCACACTACATCTCTTAGCCTGTTTCCTCATCTTTAAAATGAGGAAATTGGACTAGATGACCTCTATATCTTCTTGCTGCACTAAGTCGGGATTCTCTCTCTCTCTTCCCCATATGTATGTATATGTATAGCTTGCCTGTAATGGCAAATAGTTATGTGATATCTATCAAGTTACTTTGTGTCTTTCTAAATCTCATTTATAAGTTTCTTCATTTGTAAAATAAAGAACTTTGGCTATATAATCATTCTGTAAAGTCTCTAGCATAGTATCTTGTATACTGTATATGTTCAATAAATGTTTACTGGATTAAATTAAAATTGAATAGAGCTCTAACTAAATTTCTATGACTCCTTTTTAATTTATATTCTAAGTTGAGAACAATACATATATATGTATGTATGTATATATATATATATATATATATATGGATTTGCTAAATTTTAAAAAAGACCTCTTAATAAAGTACATTTTAAAAGTTCTTTTGAAAGGGAAACATAGGTTTCCAATAATATAGTCAATCAACCAAGTAGCACTTATTATAAGTGCCAACTATGTGAAACAACTCTGGCTTTGACAATATAAAGAAAACGATGAAAGTCTGTGCTATCAAAGAGCTGCCAATTCATTAGGAGAGAGAAAATATACATACAAAGACATATAGAAAAATACGTAAAAGTAATTTGGGAATGACATTTGCAGCTAAAGAATAAAAAAAGACTTCATGATAAAGGGAAATCTTAAGTTAAATCTTGAAATAAAATAAGGCCTCTAGGGAGCCAAGGTGAGGAAGGAGTGAGTGCATTCTAGGAATGAGAGGGGGGATAGAGAGAGACAGAGAGAAAGAGACAGAAACAGAGAATACAAAGACACAAAGATGGAGAAATGGAACACTGTGGATGGGGAACAGTAAAAAGGCCAGTGTGGTCAGGTCTTGGGTACCTGGATACCCAAGAAGTATCATGGGTAATCTGGATAGAAAGATGTGTTGGGTTCAGGCTTTGAAAGATTTTAAATGGTCAAACAATAGTCAGTCAATTAACAATATTTATTAACTATTTAGAAGCACTACGGCAAGTGTTGGAGATACGATAAGAAGCAAAAAGAGTTCCTCCCTTCAAGAAGCTCTCTCATTCTAATGAGGGAGACACTGTGCAAAGAGATATGTATGTGTCAGCTATATATAGGGCAAATTGGAGGCAGCCTTAGAGGGAAGGCAATAGCATTAAAAAGGACGAGAAGGTGGATAGCGTTATAATATAAAAATACAATAGATTATAATAAAAAATATTCAAGATCACAGGAACAAAATGAAAGGAGTATTAACTTCACTGTTTAAATGTATTACCAGGGGCACTTAACACACAATAAAGCTGCTGTGTTTTGTTTTTTCTTTCTTAATTCACCTTGGGAATAGAAGTAAATAGAAGCAAACCATCTCTCCTACTTTCTGAAGCTCTACTGATACTGTGTTCATAAGGTAAATGATCCTAAAGAAGTTAGAAACCATTAATTAACATAGAGTACATAAGATTTTTAATATACATCCTATTATTTGTGAATAACAATAAATTACATTAATAAAGCACCTACTATACGCCAGACCTTGTGTTGAGCACTTTACATGTATCATTTCATTGGATCCTCACAACAATTCTGTGAAGTAGATACCATTATTATCTCCATTTAACAGATGAGGAAATTGAGGCAAATAGTGGTTAAATAACTTGAATAAGGTCACAGAACTAATATATATATGAGGTTAAATTTGAACTCACGTCTTCTTTCTATCAGACCAATGTTCTATCTGCTGAGCCACTCACATTACCCATACTTTCTAAATTTTACTGCAAAGTTCATATGCAGATATAAGTTCATTTCCAAATGTCCACTTGCTCTTCACAGTGTGATGTTTAAAAAGGTTCAAGAGACATAGTTTCTGGGCAATTTAATCATTTTATTAATGATGCCAGCATTTTAATAAAATGATGGTTATTCATCCATCTCTCTCAGACCAAAGATCATCATGGCAGTGAGCTCTGGATTTATGAGTGTGTGCTCATCCTTCATTGCTGAAGAAGACCATGCCATCAGAGAAATGATGACATGACTTGCACTTGGCTTTGTTTTGAGTGAGGGAGAGCTGTGCAGGTCACCAGCCTCACTTCTCCTCCAGAGCCATCTGAATCCAGTGACCAGATATTCCTCAAGATGACTGGAGATGACCCAGGATGAGGCACTTGGGGTTAAGTGACTTGCCCAAGGTCACACAGTGGGGAGATTTGAACTCAGGTCCTCCTGACTCCTGCACTGGTGCTCTATCCACTGCACCACCCTTTTGGAAGAAGAATGTTCAAAGGATGACAATAAACTCTGATTGGTTAACGATTAATGAGAAGTGCACTTTACACAGAGAAGTGGACCTACTCAAATGAGGGGTTGAGAATGATAACATCATGTCACCCTTGGAAAGAGAGACGATCTCTCTACCCAGACCACCTCCAGCCTTGAGCAATTTAGACGAAAGGGTCTGTCTCCAGCCAAGCTTGATTGAATGGAATTCACCTTAGACCAGTGATTCCTTGTAAGGTTGGTTGGGGTTGAATAAGCATGTTAGCTCAACTGGAGGATTTGAGATAAGGACAGAGAAAAGGGGGGCAGTCTGAATCTCCCCAAATCAATGATTATTAATAATCATTTCTCTCAACAGAAAGGATTTATGCAAGATCTTAGGCTTTAAAATAATAGGTAATTATTAAAAATTCTTTGTTGAACTCAAAACCCTGAGAAGGAAATGAATTTTAAAAGTTTAGTGAATTAAGATAACTCTCCAAAAGACAAAGAGGTTGTATTAACTAAATAATCTTTCATGGTCTGTTTTCAAACTACAAAAATTGCTTTAAAATTATTCATTTTTAACTCTTGAAGAAAATTGTCTCCAAACCAGTGAAAATTCAATCTAGAGAGAATCCTGGATATTAAATCAAAAGACCTACACTCAAATTCCAACTCAGTCACTTAGTGTCTGGGTGACCTTGGATAAGTGACTGAATATCTTAGTGGTTTTGTTTCTTCATCTATAAAATGAGAGAATTAGACTACATGATCTCTAAGATATCTCCCAATTCTGACATTTTGTGATTCTGCCAGAGCGGTCCATTATTAATCCATCATTATTATACATGTGAACTTTCACATATAAATACATAAAAGCCAGGTTCTTTTCATTAGCTAGCATTTTCAAATGAAATGAGGCACCAAAAGCAGAACTACAGGTTATAACAAAATACAGAAAAGAAAACTCCTTACCAAGATCACAACATTTTTTTATAACTAATGCCAATACTGAAAAAGGAAGGGGGTAGCATTTTGTGGTCTATAGCTTCTTCCTTTCCTTTTGTGGATGGTGCCTGACTATATTAATGTTGAACTCCCAATGTTAATCGGAATTCCTTAAGATAAAATGTGCAAAAGGTTTCCCTGAGAAAGTGTGATTGGTTGCTTGGACACATACACCAATTTCAGGGAAATGAAATATAACAAACTGTACCGAGTTAAGAAACCGATAAAAAAAAAAACTGGAAAAACAGTGTTAGATTTCAAATTCAGCAGGAAGAAGAAGGGCTATAACTTAACATGTCAACACATTAAAAAAATACTTCAAGTGAAAACAAAAATATTCATGTTTTCCTTGTGATTAGAGCATGACATTTCAAGAACCCCAAGGACCAGTTCTTCTCTAAGAAATACCTTCAGTTTGAAATGTTTGCCTTCCTTAAGAAGTTAGCTATCCCCTAGATGAGATAGAGTATACATATTGTCAGTGGGACCTTCCTTTGAGATTTGTGGTTTCCTACATTCATTTTGTGGTTTATATCTGGCTGTTTCAACATCAGGCTCTTAAAATTAATCACAGTCCTTTAAGATAAAATGTTCAGGCGTCGCTCCCAAACCAACACATATAACACAGATTCTTTCTCTCTCTCTCTCTCTCTCTCTCTCTCTCTCTCTCTCTCTCTCTCTCTCTCTCTCTCTCTCTCTCTCCTCTCTCTCATTTATTTATTTATTCTAGAAAACATCACTTGGAAACACACACAGAGGCATCATTCAGAAAGCCAGTGTACTATATAATAGCAGTTTGGAAAGAATGGGAGAATCCAAACTCATTGGGGGAAGATAAAAGATGTGATATATCACCCTACAAGGACATATTCCTAATTAATTTTCCTGAAGTATTTTAAAAGGTTATTTCTTTTGCAACTATCTTGAATTAACATATTTAGAATTTCAAGATGTACTAAAACCTTTCCAACAGTAAAATATATAGTATAGAAGACTCATTTGTAGATTTTATTCTTCAAAGTTTTCTTCTTTTAATAATACAGCCCAAAGAGTATAAATGTCTTTTAAAATCAAATCAATAAGAATATTCTTGTGACATCTGAAACAATTTAAAGTTTGTTTTTATCTTACAAACTACCATTGCAATAAAGGAGAAAGCCACAGGAAACCAGGATACTATTTAGACCATATCCTATACCACTGGAATATGTATATTATATGGAATAAAGATCAACAATGTTTGGGGGAAGAAATGGAGAGATATGAGGGAAGGCTTAAAGGGAAAAAAGGAGCTGGAACATGATATTTAACAAAGTGATACAAAGCCAATTTTACAATGACAGGACTATAGATGACTAAGCTTTTAGTACTCACAGGCTTACCATCTTGACCAGGCTGTCCTGGATAACCATGATTCCCAGGTTGTCCAGGGTCTCCCTTGAAAGACAACAGTAAATAAATAAATCACAAAACAGCTCTGTCCATCAGTGTAACAAAAACATAATGTAATTAATATGTCATGATGACAGTCTACCTCTGTTGCCTAACAAATCGGTGGCCTTCAAAGAATGGGCAATAAGCCTGAACACATTTTCAGAAAATTAGTGACTATACCAGAGTATTACTATAGACAGAATTTTAAGCCAGAAAGTTACCACTCACTCAATAATTTAAACAAAACAAAACAAAATCAAACAAACAAAAAGCAATTAATGGGAATAAGACTGCATGTTTTTCTCCAATTCTGGTAAAAATTCATTTAAATTGTAATAAGTTCTTCATCTCTCTTTCAAGGAGCTTGGTTTGGGGCATCCTGCTGAAACTTACAAAGCCTCTTAACTCATTTAATAAGTCCCTAAACAATGCCCGGAACAGAGAAGAGTGAATTAGAATCAGTTCTCAAGCATATGGACCATTCTTTTGGATGAGATCATTCCTATAAAGTCCAGTGATTAAATTTTAACTAAAGGCCTATACTGGCTAGAAAAGGCTGTATGAAGCCAATCTCTTTGTTCCAAAACAATTCTTTA
This sequence comes from Notamacropus eugenii, assembly GCF_028372415.1. Taxonomy (NCBI): domain Eukaryota; kingdom Metazoa; phylum Chordata; class Mammalia; order Diprotodontia; family Macropodidae; genus Notamacropus; species Notamacropus eugenii. The sequence goes on from NC_092873.1 coordinate 124,039,905, forward strand.
GGCTACTGGCTAGAGCAATAAAATGCAATAGGAAAAATGAAAACGGCCCAATTTAGTTCAGGGGCATAAATGGAAATGTGGAATAGTATTTTAACATACCATCCAATAATCCAAAGGTGTTTTAACAGAAAAAAAAGAGAGAAATTACGTTCCTAAATGTGAAGAAAACTTAAAAATCTAGAAACAGCAACTGTAAAAATGCAAGTAATCTCTACTTGATGGGATATATTTTGCAAATGAAATTTCTTTACCAATGAGAGAGATGGGGAAGGAAATGAGATGCAGAACTCTTTATTAGGGCAGTGGGAGCAGAGGTAACATATAACTATACTTTTGTGCTTCTGAGGAGATACTTAGTATTTTCGTGCATGTATGAGTACGTGGAGGTGTATTTGTGTTCCTTTCCTCCAGTTCCATAAATAAAAACTTTCTTAAAGACAAAGTTTGTCTTTCACAATGGCTCCCAAGACATGGATCATTCTTTTCACAATAGAAACACATGCCAACAAAATTAATTTTCCTGCAACATCATTATCATTCAGAGAAATATTCTGATGTTTAGGAAAAAGAGAAAAAGAAAACGTTCCACTTGACAAGTTGAAAATTTTTATAAGGAAGAAGTTAAGAAGGACAGCCATTGGGAATGGATACTATTTAAAAGTACTTTAGAGCACTTTCTAGTCTGGGATCTCTTTTCTATTAAGTTACCACACATCTGCCTTTCCTCAGACCACAGGAATTTCTGCTACAATTCAGAATTCCATGATTCTGTTTCCAGAACTTAACTTCCTTCTTTTACTTTTGTCTATGAATATTTAACATACCTATACTCCTTTATTATAAACACACATACACACACACACACACAGATCATAAACATCACTAACAAATGGCATTGTGTTTAAAGTTCAAGACATCAAGATTTTGTTAAACTAACCATCATTCTAACTTCCCAATGGTCTAAGTTTAAAAAATCTATAAAACACAACCTCAAGTGATATTTTAAAATTAACTTTCCTAAATTCAGTCCAAAAGCAAACTGATAAAAAATCCAAAAATCGTAAGATAAAGTCACAGAATTTCAAGTCATCTCGCCAAACACATATCTTAGCATGCTATGGCCAAATCTCAGAGTAATTTTAGAAATGATGCCAATATTGAATAAAGGGATATAAGACGTACCATCTTATTTTCAGTTTTACTTTTGTGATAACATTTGAACTTTAACATGTTCAAGTTTAGACTTTAATTATAAGCAGAGCATGAAACACATGACGAAAATTTATATGTGGGATTGATGTACAAGTAAAAAAAATCAAAATTATGTGTTTTGATAATAGTTCAACAGACTATAAAGTGAAGATGTTCCAGTTATGGTGAAATTGTGATGCTCTCAATTTAGAAATAGGAAATTAAATTTGATATTATACATTCCTATTTAATATAATCTTAGCCACTAGATTTGGCAGGAGAAGTTGTACTTGCAACATGAAAATCAGTTACAGCATCTTATTTTGCATTTGATATTTTCATTTTGCCAATTCAATACCAAATATTGCCAAGTAGGGAACAAGGAAAAATAACTTTTTTTTGAAAATCATACATCTACTTTAACTAGATAAAATCATCTGGTTAAAGCATGATGCTCATGGAATTCATGGATTCTATTAGCACCAATACAAAAACTGAAAATGCTTGCTCCACTGTCAATGGGAAAATAACATCATCTTCCTGTTTGAAAGACTGCTAATGTAGGCATATGAAAAAAAACAATTATATAAGGTCAAATTTACAATGGTTATCATAGAGAGTGTGTGGTACAATTTGCCAAGACTATTAGTTGAAGACGTACATTGATAAAGGAGGTTCCCTTGCTGGGATTTCTCTCTATCAATGAAAAATTATAGGTTCATATAAAAATATCAGATTGAAATGAAAGATAAAGATAGTAAACAGTGCATGGGGTATGCATATGTGAGAAGTAAAACCCATTTTTCTTTATTACAATTGCATCAAAGAATTCACTCACTTTGGGGCCTGGGAGTCCTGGTTTTCCTGGTGGGCATACACAGGGAGCTGGGGTAGAGCCTACATCACTGGGACCATTCAGGCACTGTGCAAAGCAAATAACAATAAGCAAGAACACAGGCTTAAAACCTTTCAAACATGAATGTGAGTGAATCACTATAATGGGACTTCACCTTGACTTGGTCCTTGGGAACCTTGAACAGACTACCACAGGTGAGACAGTGTGACCAGGAAACTATCATGGTAAAACCTTTATACTGTCTTTCCCAATTTACTAATACAGATCACACAAGTTCAGAGACACGATATATGAGAATTTATTAAGTTCTCTTATTATCCCTCCCCAATGTATCTATCATGCACATTTTTTTGATCTTTGACACAGAATCTATTACTGTTTGCACTGGTAAATTAGCTCAATAACATTTGTATCTCTTCAGTTAATGCTTCTATATGTGAGACGTTGAGAACAATATAAGCATGGCATCTCTAGACACTACAAGATTGCCCAACACAATGGCTTGGGATGCTTCTTAAGCTAAGAGAAGCACAGAAATGCTCAAGCTTGGAAAACATATTGATTACTAAGGTTATATATCCTCTGTAAAAATGAAATAGATGAATTCCTCTGAGTTTGAGTGCAAAGAGAAGGCTGAATGGTAAATTACTTATCCTGGCCCCCAAAACTAGCCTAGCACTCAAGAACCATCCTAATGAAGTCATCCTGTTGCATCAGCACAGAAAATCAAGTTTATTAAATCTTTAAACAAATAAAAAAATAGCAGAAAGACTCTTTGGAAGTTCTTCCTCAGTTCTTTCATCAGGTCCCATCCTACAGCAAGGCTAACTTTACTTCAAGCTCTTTACTTGGTTTCCTATGATCCTATCACCAATGTTACACCAGTAATTTAAGTAAAAATAACTTTTATTTACTGTAAGAAAAATTTCATAGGTACTTGCCATTTTAAGCCAATCTAATAGAGAAATCAAAGTCCAGATTACTTCATGGAATATGAACATTTTGATTCTGTAGTGTATCGTTACATCTATAAAAGCTGCTTCCAACTGGTCATTCTACTTACAGTTGTTAGAAAAATATTTAATATTCCCAAAGTACTCATCTGACACAGTAAGGTGAATAAAATGACTCAGGCTTACCTCTCCATTCTGCAACAAGAACAAAAACAAAATATATAGCTAATCAAATTTATGCAAAATTGACATATAATCATCATATTCAATGTATGTATGTGATCATATTATTTTGTCATATAAATTAGATAAAAGAATAAGAATAACACATATTTACATATTACTTCAAGATTTGGAAAGCATTTATTGTAATCTTTTAAAAGCCTATCTTTTATCTAAGAAAGGACATGTTGTCCAATAATCAAACCACACCTTCCCACAATAAATTGGATATTCAAACAAGTTTATATATATGTATATATATACACACATACATGTATATATATGTGCGTGTACATATATAATTAATGTATAATATTACATAATTATTTTATATTATTATTGAAGTTAAAACTATATGAAGTTACAATTCCTCCAGCTTTTTGTTCCTACACTTTAGTGAGTTCCTTTTTCTGCATATACATGTTCTATGATCTTACAGAGCTCTAATTCAGAAAACAAACCAAAAAAATGAACAATCAATATTTACTTATTGTAAATGGGAAAATACATAATAATTTACATGCTTGTAATCATATACGTCATAGCTGGCCCTAATATTTTAGATAATAAGTGAGGAGTTTTGTCCAGCTATTCTAAAAAGATAATTAAACATTCCTGCCATAGAAGTCAAAAGCATAAAAGGATTATAAACCTAGAGTTGGAAGGGATTTTGGAGGACATCTATTCAACTTATCCATTTTGCCAGTGAGAAAACTAACAGACAGATAGATAATAAAATGGTCACGTAGCCAGTAAGAAGGTCAAAGGCAAAATTTGAATCCTATGTTTGTATTGACCTGGTCCAAATATTTCTTTTTATATACAAATAATCATAATCACAAAAATTACTATATTTTTCATATTCTGTGAGGAAACAAAAACACCTTTAGAGAAAGTAGACTGGGCTTTTCTTATGAGTATTTCCCACTTTCCTAAGAGGGATTGTTTCTTTGCATTTCTCATTTCCATTCAGTGACATAGTGTGATTTCCCTTTTGTACTGTAAACTTCAAAGCAATTTTTGCTCACATGTAACAATTTCTACTCATGTCAAAAAGAAAATGAACTGTAAAATACACATTAATGGAAGGCTAAATCATCATTCTGTTTCTAATTTATTCTAACAGCACTGAAGCAAATGGCTGAAAGTGAACCTGTCCTACTTACAAATCCAGGGATTTCACAAGCTGTTTCACGGTTATTTTGTTCTGGGTCACAGTAGATTCTTAGTTTTTGGACATCAAACTATAAACAGAAACACAGTAAAGTAAGTATGGTTTAAGGAAGGGCATAGGACAATTGACTTTTTGAGAATAATGAAGAAGAAACTAGTGTCACAAATTTCAAATGAATTAGCAATTATTAGAAGCACAAAATCACAGCATTCAATTCAATGTAATGCAGTAAGCAATGGTGAAATTAGTAGTGTAACCTGGTGGTAGTGAGAAAATACCATTATGATAAGAAAAAAAAACCTGTCGAGATCTACAAATCCCAGATTTTTCACGGTCCTATCCATATCCCTACACTTAGAACTGCTCTTGCTCTCTGTCTCTACATTTCTGACTCATTCATAAGCAATATGTCGGGGTTTTTTTTTTAATAGCTGTAGGTGCAAGCTGAAGACAATCCATGACTATTTTGTTTTCACATAACATTCTCATTTTCAAAAAACTTTAACTTTCAAGTACATCAAATTCTATGATCTTCACTTAGTGCCCTGGCCATGTTCTTTTCTATATCCCTGTGGTTGTCTGTTTCCTTTAGGGAAAAACTAAACCAAAAGAGTGGGAAATCCCCAAGTGTTCTGAGAAACATTTTTCATTCATCATCAACTCTTGCATAGGTCAGCTAAAATTTGATTTAGTCCGTCTCCCCACAAAAAGTAAACCATTTTATTAATAAACAAAAACACTATGACCTAAATGTTTCAAAAGGAGTAATAACTATTTAATTAAAATGACATATAAGACATGGTACTGAAAATGCCATCAAATAATAACATGAAATGCAAGATTTGAATAGTGGAACTTGCCTGGACAGTTTCTTCTTTCCCAGAGTATTTCCCTATTTGGGTTTGGCCACTGACATAAATACCTAAAACTGGGTGTAATGGCTTGCTTTGTATTTGTTGATCATCGATATACAAAGTTACATCCTTTTCAGTTACTAAGAGACGGATTTGATGCCAGCCTTCATCAAAAAGAGTCTACAGACACAGACAAAAAAAAAGCAAGTTTTACAAATTCTATTTTAATGAGCGCATTAAATGAAGAGATAATATAAAATGCAAAGTTGTAGATTTATATTTTACAACATGAATTCCCTAAATTTGAAACATAGACATAATATCAACTGTTATCATGTCTGGGGATAAGATCCATTGTCTCTGTGGATTAACATGTAACTGGAGAAACACTAGCTCTAATCTAAGCCCTGCCACTTATATGTCATGTAACTTAGGTTCATTTTATAAAAATGTATCCTTAAAACTAGTTCTGTGACCACTACCTATTCTAACATTATTAAAGCTTATGAAACATGTGGATACATCAAAGATCTATGATTTCATTAGTGTGAGGGGACTCCTTCAGCAACTTCACATTTGTCCCTTTCCTATAAAATTCTAGATAACTTCCCTAAGGTGCCATAAGGGTAAAGTGACTTGCCCATGGTCACAGAGATAATACATGTCAGAGGACAGATTTGAAGGCAGTTATTCTTCATTGTAAAAGACCCTGATGTTCACGAAGATCAAAGGCAAAAAGGAAAAGGAGATGGCAGAGAACGAAATAGATAGAAAGTGTCATGGAAACAATGCATGTAAACTTGGACAGAAGAGATAGTAGAAGACAGAAGAGTCTGGAATGCTGTGGGCCATAAGACCAGGAGGAGTCAAATTGTATTGAATGACTGAAAAACTACAAAAAACAATTCTTGATTTCTAGTTTAATACATTATCCACTATACCACGCTGCCTTATTACTAAGCCTGTTGTATCTTAATGTCACATAGATTTATAAATCAGGCTTCCTTCAATTCCACCATTCATAAAGTAACATCAACATCTTCCAATCCTGTTGCATTTCTATCCTGTAAATGATGACATTCAAGAAGAGACAAGTCAGAGTAAACTCCTGTTTGTCCCCTGAAAATATCGAAGTGCAAATTCACAAATATCCTTAGCAAAGTCACATAGCTTTACCTTAACATCAGGTTCTGCAAAAATGACAACTTGAGTGCCATTCATTATGCTGGTAGTGGTAAATGACAGGGTTTTTTCAGCTCCATTTAAGGTAACGGCAATCTGTGGCCTTCCATCAGTGGTGATGATTCTCCATACGTCCCACTTTTTCTTAACTTTAAACCTCTGAGTTGAGACAAATACATATGAAGGAGGAAGCCCTTCTGGGAAAACATTGCTAACGAAAAACAAACACACAAACAAACACTGATTGAGTGAATTTTCAACACCAATAGCTACCTAAGAATCAAGACAAAATAAAGACTGATAGACACTAATTACCTTGTGAGTTCTGATAAATCAACTTGTGATGTTACTTCATATGCTTTTGTCTTGGTTGGTGACAGTGGAATCCTTTTCTTTACTTTCTTTTTCACACCCAACCCTAAAAGGATGTCAAATCCCTTTTCATCACGAGCTGCTACTGGAATTCTTGTTGGACAAACAGATTCTAAAAACCAAGAGGAAAAACAACACAGGTAATTGAACATGTAAACAACTCAGGTATAAACAAATTAAATGTGGAAAATGCTACAGAATGAATTAGTAGAGAATCAATTAAGTTTTATTTTAAGCACCAACTATGTATGTAGTATGTACTTATTGTACTAGACGCTAGGAAATCCATGGCAAAATTAAAGCAATTTCTCCCTTCCAGGAGGTTATATACTATCAGGTGAGAAAATATTGTATTGAAAATATATTCAAAATAAAAACAACGTAAATTGGGAAGTATGGCAGAAGTACATAGGGAATAAGGAAAGGGTTTAGAATAAGGTAAGAAAAACTCTCTAAATTTGATCGGGCTGGATGAATATTCTTAGAAACTAGATGAGACTGTTGAGGAAGTTTCAGTAATATCTGAAAACTATATATCTTCTTTTGGGAAAGAGAACAGAAATAAATTAGCTACATTTTTGATAGACTGGCTTAAGGGTTGGGGAGGGGAACGTACAGAGGGGAGAGGAGTAGAGGGAGGGAGAATAGGAGAGAAGGAGAGACAGGAAAGACAAGAAGAGGGAGGGGAGAGAGCAGGAGTGGAGTTTAAGGATATCTCTATGATACAGGATTCCATCACATTATTTGGTGCTGGGAGTAGTGGAAAGTACACAGCAAAAATCCTAGGATATATGGGCCTTGGTGCTACCTCTGCCACGAAATAGCTGTGCATCCCTGAGCACTGAGCCTCTCTGGACCTCAGCTGTCTCATCGACAAAATGACCACGTTGGACAATTTAATCTGCAAAGTGCTTTCCAATTCTAACATTCTGTGTTCTCTGGATTACAAGCAAGGGGACATCCCTTCTCTTGAAGGCCCTCTCCAAATCTAGGTGTCTGCTTTATAACTCAAATCTCACAGGTTCCATTCCCATAGGGGAAAACACAACAACAACACTGAATCTGAGAACTTTGGCTTTCATTTGGTTTCAGTGGAGTTTTACAACTTTGTTAAATATTCTAGAATTAAGACAAGAATTATTCCCCAAGAAAACTCATTAATGCTAACATCACAGTCTTCTGTTTAGCAACAAAAACATAATGTACTTTAAATGTTCCTGGAAAACCAATACTTCAAATTATGTGGAAAATTTTATGCAGATAAATAATATAAATTTTTTTATTAGACAAGAGATTTAATCCATGTAAGGAGCTCCCAGTGAAGAACTCTCTCTTACCAATATGAACAGAATCTACTCTAACAATTCGAACCTTAGAGAGATGCTTGGATAAAGAGAAGATAAGTGACTTGTCCAGGGTTACACAAACAGTTATGTGTCAGAGGGGGGACTGGAAGCCAGCTCTAGATCCTCTAAGCCAAGTTGTCTCTAATAAACCTACATTTATTAATAGTATCTCAGTCAAGTCAGCAAGTATTTATTAGGTGCTCAGGGCACTGTGCTAAGTAAGCACTGGAAATAGAAATAAAAGAAGAAAGAATGATAGCTGTTGTTGGGGAACGGCTGAACAAGTTGTGATATATACGAATGTAATGGAATACTACTGTGCTGTAAGAAATGATGAGCAGGCAGACTTCAGAAAAACATGGAAAGACTTATATGAACTGATGCTGAGTGAAGTGAGCAGAAGCAGCAGAACACTGTATACAGTAATAGCCACATTGTGAGATCAGCAACTTTGATAGAAGCAGCTCTTCCCTGCAACGCAAAGACCTAAAACAACTCTAAAAGACTCATTATGGAAAATGCCAACCACATCCAGGCAAAGAAATATGGAGTCTGAATGCAAATCAAAGCATACTATTTTCTCCCTCTTTTCATTTTGTTTTGTTTTGTGTTTTCTTTCTCATGGTTTCTCCCATACATTCTAATTCTTCTATATAACATGACTAATGTGAAAATGTTTAATAAGAATGTATATGTAGGGCCAATATTGGATCGTACTCTGTCTTGGGGGGGGGGAGACAGACAGAGAAATTTAAAACTTATAGTAGTGAATGTCGCAAACAAAACATAAATATATTAATTTGTAAAAAAAAATATGATAGCTTATGTCTTTCAGTTAACATTCTAAAAAAGAAATGTATGGAAGTAAGAAGCAAGAAAAAGAAAATGTATAGAAGTAAGCTGAAAAAGTGGAGGGAGAGAAGAAGAAATGAGGGTACCCAGGGAAAGTTCAAAGTTGGGAGTGGAGCCTCCAGAGGAATGAAGAAATAGTTGGCCTGGGCATCCTCCATAAAATGGAAATCCTGGAAGGAACCAGCTAATCAAAGGGAGGAAAAAAAAGAGGCAGAAGGCAATCCAATATGTGAAGTCCAGGAGTGCAGTGAGCTTCTAAGGAAGAAAAGGTTTTTATGACATTGTGGACAAAACAAAGTCCAGAGAGTCAGGAATGCAACCATCAACCAAAAGAAGTCTGAGGCCCAAAGAGGTGCCTGGTACCGATCCAGAAGGGATGATTAACCTCTTCTACAGATCTTATTAAAAGGTGCAAATCAAGGATTCTAAGCCTTTTGTTTGTGCTTTGACGAAGTATTTTTGAATGATTTGGACCTATGATTTGAACTAGCCAATTCCTTCCATTGATGCAGATAAACAACTTGTCTGCAAGTTACAGTCTTAGTAAATTTACCTGGGGCATTGAGAGATTAAATGAGTTGTCAAGAGTCATGTAGCTAGTATCTTTCTAAGGCAGGAACTGAACTCCAAGACCAGTCCTTAATTACTAAACAGAAACAACACCATGCTACCTCTCTAAAAATTAGGTGACATCAGAAGTTTAAGAATGGACTCAAAAATTAATATTGTTATCAAAATTCTTTCAGATGTCCTTCCTCCTTATGAAATATTTTAAGAAAAAAATTAATCAGAATATATTGTATAGACTTTAATATAAATTCTATTATAAACAGGCGCTGGCTGGGTGATCTTGGACAAGTTAAGTCATTTCATATCTCAGTGTTTTAGGCAATTTTCTAAGTCTGCAGAAAAAGTGCTACACTGTATTAATCAAGGGAATCTTCTCACCTTTGAGTTTTCTATCAGTAAAATCATAGGTCCAGTTCCTAATCTTGTAGAATATACTACCTGTACTATAAAGTAATGAGAGTGACACATGACCCCTCTCTATAAAATCAAACTCATTCCTCTGTAGTCACAATTTGCAGGATACAGAGCTGGAAAGGACATTAGAAATCATCTGAACCAACTACAGCATTTTACAGATGAGGAAATAAAGGCCCCCACAGGTTAAGTGACTTACCTAAAGTCACCTGGATAACAGGTATATGAGCTGGAATTCAAACCAAGAGCAGTATGACTCTAAATCTAAGACAATTTCCACTACACCCAACTGCCTCCTTTGTACCAATGGGCATTTAAAATAAAATGAAAGCATGGTATATATAAAATTCACCATGTCCCTGCAGAAACTTGTTTAAAGAGAGGATACCTACCACCAAAGGATCATGGACTTAGAGCTAGAAATAAAACAACATAGAGGCCATCTAGCCCAGTAGTTGTGTACTGCTAACAGTAAAAAAAAAAAAGAGCACATATCTCCAATACATGAATCTTATTTGTAAACTATATACTGTTAAATTGTGCCGGTAAACTTGTATATCATGAAATATACACAAAATAGAAATCTTTACAGAGATGACATAAAGATGAAATGATCTTTTATCCTAGATTCAGTAATGAGCCACTGAAGCTGATAAAGTAGGAGAATAACATGAGAACTGAACATCCCTTTGGAAGTTGTGTGAAGGGTGAATCTGATAGGGGAGAGTCTTCAGTCAGACAGAACAATTAGGAAGTCAATGTGAGATTTGATGAGAGATTGAACTAAAGCGCTAGATGTATGAGTAAAAAGAAAGGGACAGAGAAGAGAGAAATTGTGAATATAGGTATGGTAATATTTAGCAAATGATCGGCTATGGGACACAAATAATAGTAAGGAACAGAGGTTGATACCAAGGTTTCAAATCTTACTGCCTGGAAAGATGGTAGTGTCTGCGAGAGAAATAGGAAAGTTCTGAAGAGGATAGGAATGGCTTGTGGGAGGAGAATATTGTATTAACATACAGACTGTAACCCATTTATGATTGCTCTCTCTGTAGGTCCCACTCTGTCCCACTGACAACTTAAAGGAATTGGTACATGGTATTTACTTATTGGCCATTACCTTCCCCTTCTCCATATCAGAGATCCAGATCAGCCACTGATCTGAGGGACTAGGTGAGGCTAGCCTGGGGAATGCACTATGGTTCAATGATATTGTTATAAACAACCCTAAGAGGCACACATTGGGTAGAAAAGGGAGGGTGGCAGCTTGAACAACAAGTAAAAGAGAGGAGGAGATGTTAGAAATAATGGGTGTATGTGAGGAGAAGGAATAGTGAATTATGTAAGAGACAACATATTATCTGTTGCTACTGTGGGGAGAGAATACTACCCACCTTCTCCCTCATATATCCCAATCAGTCAATCACAATCTTTGAGAATCATGCCATGCCACTTTTGCAAGGCACCCACTTTGAAGACCTCCCATTTTACAGATGAGGAAAACAAGACTCAGAAAGATTATGACATGTCTAAGATCACACTGGTATCAAACAGCAGAAGGAGGACCCAAACCCAGGTCACATGACATCAAATCAAGCATTGTTTCCATTAATCCACACTCTGGTATGCCCAATGCCACGGATTCATGGATTAAATAAATTTCTTATAGACACCTGAAGAACACCTTTGTATTAACTATTAATAGAATTTTCTGTGAAACCTGACAAACAGGTCAAAACAGACCTGAGCTTAAACTGAGAAATAAGACCTACATTTTTGATAGATAAATAGTTAATTTATGAATGTAGCAGGCACATACTTTATGATGACTGTCTATAATATCTTTCCCTTCAAAGTCAATAAATTAAAATAATTGTAAAAAGTATATTTCTTTTTTTATTCTTTATTTCAATTAAGAGAAAATCAAAATATATGACAACATATAAATCTATTGTGAATATATTCAGCTATCAAGTGTTCCCTTGATTTGCCTTGAAAACTTAGAATATTCAAACCACATACAGTATTAGAATTTATAAAGCTAAATCAGACTTCTTTAGAGTTATAATGATACTTGTTTTCTATGATATTATTAATTATATCACATTTTAAAACTGCAGTATTATCATATATCCATGAAATACTGATTGTCCTGACCTACTTAGGAAACTTTATAGAGTATAATTTAATAACATTTTATGAAAATATTGCTCAGGAGCCATATAAAAGATGTAGTTTGAAGTTTCAAAATAGATTTTGTATGTCTGAATATGCTTACATGTAAGAAACATTTAAAAAAACCATTTCTGTCTACAGAAATCCACTTTGATCATCAAAGCATATTATGCTAGCTTCTTCAGTAGCAATAAAAAGTCAGTTAATTACATTCCATATGGCATCGGAAGGGATTACTGTACAATCAAAACTAGAGTAGGAAAGAGAGAGGAATGTCACACTGATTTCCTTGGGGGAAAAATACTTCTTTCCGTTCTGATTTACTTTCGTTTGACAGTCAGTCACAGCGATGTGTGGGGAAGCTTTAATCCCCTTGCTTTGTAGAATAGGATGCTAAGAAAACTATATACATATATATATATGTATATATATATATATATATATATATATATATATATATATATATATATATATACATATATATATATGTATATATCCCAAGTCTGACTGTACTGACATCTGTAACTCACTAGTAAAAGAACTTAAATAACCTGAATACTGAGTTAGCCATTTGAAAAGGAAGACAGATTCGTGAAACAGCAGGTTTTTTTAAAAAGCATAATATTTATTCAATCGAGTATTTATCAGATGTTCATTATGTGCAAAACACCATACAAACCTCAATGGGAATATTAAGGAAATATGACAGAGGTGCCTCAAGACAGCTACCAGCTTCGTGTGAGTAATTTGACAGAAGTAAATACTATGCAAGCTAGAAACTGATAAGAGCAAAAGAAGTGTTGAAAAACTTGGAAATTAAATAAAGGAGAGATATATATTCAAAGAATCCAGTTTTACATTTGCACCAAGTGACATTTCTTTTTCTAGTATCTCTTCTTGTTGTTGTTCAGTCATGTCCAACTCTTCGTGACTCCATAGGCCATAGCATGCCAATACCATCTATGGGATTTTCTTGGCAAATGATACTGGAGTAGTTTGCCATTGCTTCTCCAATGGATTAAGGCAGAGGTTAAATGACTTGCCCAGGGTCACATGGCTAAGTAGATGTGTGGGACTAAGATTTAAATTAAAATCTTTCTGACTACAGCTCAAGTGCTCTATCCACTGAGTTACCTCGCTACTAATATCTCTTAAGGACTGTTTTTTAAATTTTTATTTAGTATTTTATTTTTCCTCAGTTACATATAAAAACAATGTTAACATTCATTTTTAAAACTTTTGAGTTCCAAATTCTCTCCCTTCCTCCCTCCCCACCCACCCTCATTGAGAAAGCAAACAATTCAATATAGGTTATACATGTGCAGTCATGCAAAACACTTCCATAACAGTCATGTTGTGAAAAAATAACTGTATTTGCCTCCATCCTATCCCCCACCATTTATTCTAGTGTCTCTCTCTCTTTTCATTCTGTTCCTCTTCAAAAGTGTTTTGCTTCTGACTACGCCCTCCCCCATCTTCCCTCTTTTCTATTACCTCCTCTTCTCTTATCCCTTTCCCTCCTTTTCTGTAAAGACAGATTTCTATACCCAATTGAGTTGTAAGTTATTCCCTCTTTGAGCCCATTCTGATGATAGTAATGTTTACACTCTCTCTCTCACCTCCCTCCTCTTCCCCTACACTGCAAAAACGTTTTCTTGTCTCTTTTATGTGAGAAAATTTACTCCATTCTATCTTCCTCTTTCTCTTTTTCCCAGAACATTCCTCTCACCTCTTAATTTCATTTTTTTAGGTATCACTTCATATTCAACTCACACCTGTGCCATCTGTACACACACACATATACTCCTGACTACCCTAATTATGAGAAAGGTCTTATGAGTTAAAAATATCATCTTTGATTTAGGAATGCAAACATTTCAAATTTAATAAATCTCTTATGATTTCTCTTTCCTATAAACCTTTTCATGCTTCTCTTGAGTCTTGTATTCAAAAGTCAAATTTTCTATTTAGCTCTGGTCTTTTCTCAAGAAGACATGAAATTCCTCTATTTCATTAAATATCCATTTTCTTCCCCTCATGGATTATACTCAGTTTTTCTGGGTAGGTGATTCTTGGTTGGAATCCTAGCTCCTCTGATCTATGGAATATTATATTTTAAGCCCTCCAGTCCCTTAATGTAGAAGCTGCTAAATCTTGTGTTATCCTAAGTGTGGCTCTATGATACTTGAATTATTTCTTTCTGATTGCTTGAAATGTTTTCTCTTTTGACCTGGGAATTCTGGAATTTGGCTATAATATTCCTGGAAGCTTTCCTTTGGGATCTCTTTCAGGGGGTGATTGGTGGATTCTTTAAACTTCTATTTTACACTCTGGTTTAGAATATTAGGGCAGTTTTACTTGATAATTTCTTGAAAGATGATGTCTAGGCTCCTTTTTTGATCATGGCCTTCAGTTAGTTCAATAATTTTTAAATTACCTCTCCTGGATCTGTTTTCTAGGTAAGTTTTTTTCCAATGAGATATTTCACATTGTCTTCTCTTTTTTTGATTCTTTTGGTTTTGTTTTATGATTTTTTGATTTCTCATAAAGTCATTAGTTTCCATTTATTCCATTCTAATTTTTAAGGAATTATTTTCTTCAGTGAGTTTCTGGACCTCCTTTTCCATTTGGCCAATTCTGCTTTTTAAGGCATCCTTCTCCTTGTTGGCTTTTTGGACCTCTTTTGCCATTTGAGATAGTCTATTTTTAACGTGTTATTTTCTTCCATATTTTGGGGGGTCTTCTTTAGCAAGCTGTTGACTTGTTTTTCATGATTGTCTTGCATCATTCTCATTTCTCTTCCCAGCTTTTCTTCTATTTCTCTCAGTTGATTTTCAAAATCCTTTGTGAGCTCCTCCATGACCTGAGACCAATTCATGTGTTTCTTGGAGGCTTTGGATATAGGAGCTTTGACTTTGCTGTCTTCTGAGTGTGTGTTTTAATCTTCCTTGTCACCAAAGCAAGTTTCTATAGTAAGAGGGTTTTTTTCCATTGTTTGTTCATTTTCCCAGTCTACTGCTTGACTTTTTAACCCTTCATAAAGGTAGGGCTCTGCTTCCCATATGGAGGCATAATGTCTCAGGCTTCAGGGGTTTTTCTAAGCTGATTTCAGCGATACTTCTACTGACCTCTAAGTTCTCAGTTCTTCCAAGGTGGTATGCTCAAAGGAGTGGTGTTTACTCTTCTTCTGACCCAGACTGTGGTCTGTGAGCAACCACAAGCACTCTTTTCTGCCTTATTACTGTGAGAAGGGTCCCTTCTCACTGTTTTCAAAAGCTCTGCTATGCTACTGCTTTCTCTCACCCCAGAACTGCCACCCAATTCCAAGTATGGTCAAAGTGTCAGAGTCCTGCCCAGTGCTAGCAAAGAAACCGCTGTAATCTCCTTCTGACCAGTTGTTCGATCCACTTCCTGTCTGTGGGCTGAGAGCTCCAGAAGCAATCACTGCTGCTGCTGCCACTGCCACTACCACTGCTGATTCAGTCACTCCCAAGGTCTGCTCCTGGTTTGCTGGGGCCAGGGCTGTGTTGGTGCAGACTGTGCTAGACTATGCTCCTTTCTCACTCATCTGTGCAGCCCAGAGTAAATAGAAGTGATATATCTGGCTTACTGTATTTCTCAATCATCCCATAACATTGTCTCAGGAATACTGGGTACACTCATATAATGCACTTTTCACCTTAGTTTAAGAATCTTTCAGTGTGGTTTGGTTCATGGCTGCCAAGTCAAAGAAAAGCTTTTCTTCCTTCAGACGGTCTCTGCCAAAATTCAGAATGAATCCCTTGAGTATACACTGGGCCAGAGACTGAACAAGGGACTATCAGATATAATCAGACATTCCAGTAGGGACCAATGTGTTCCTCCTCCAATTCAGTTCATAACCCTGCAAGTCAAACCTTCACAAATATGCTTGAACTAAGAGACTTGGCCAGGCTTAAGTTTAGAGCAACTTAATACTCTAAACCAACACCTACAATTGACTGGAGAAACTATTTTTTCCTGTAATTTCCTTATAAAAAAGAAGAGGTAAAAAGTGTTAACTATTTTCGGGTCCTTGCTATAAGTAACTGCTCGGCTTTTCACATAAAGACTGAATTTGACTGCATTATATACTAATTATATAACTAACAGGATTAATTATATTGAGACTTTTTTTAGAGTTTTCCAATCTATTAAAATTTTGTTAAGCACCTACTATGCATTAGACACTATGCTAAGCTCTGGGGATACCATTAATAATAAAAAGACAGTTCATAAACATGGAAGTGGTAACTGAGGTAGGGTAGAAGAGGAGGTCCTGGGAAGTGAGTACATTGTGGAACTAGGTTAGAATGTTTGAGGGAGAATCAATATGTATTTTGAAATCTCCTAGTATAAGGGCAGAAATTAGGGAAAAGAGAAAGCCTGTGAGACAGGCTTATCAATGAAAGAAGGTTGGTAGATAACAGTTACTAAAATATTGACTGGGTGAATAAATATGGATTGAATGAACCTCAAAGGAGAAGTGATGAAGTGATAGGGGTAGAGGGAAAGCATCGAAGTAGCAAGATGATATTTCAACTACCCCACCATGAGTAGTCAAGCAAGGGTACAGGTGAACCAGTGTAATCAGTGCTGGAAAGGGAGGCCAGGGAGGCTTTATGATTGGGAAGGAATCACATCTAGGAGAGTGCAAGAAGGTAGAAGGCATGAGAAAGGAAAAAGGAAGTGTGTTATTTATGAAGCAGGCATTCCAAAATGCATATTGAAAAGGATAGGTACCTTTAGAGTGGGGTGTTGAGGGGTGGATGAAAATAGGGAAACAGGCGATGGGGATGGAGAACAGTGTTTGAACACTGGCACCCAGGTGTTCAGATCACTGAATGGGGTAGTACGACGGGTTGGACATTTGTTAATCATTGAGGAACGAATTCAGGTAGGTTTTACCCAAGGCATCTGACTTCAGAGTAGTATCTTCTTAGGGAATCAGGGCTGGGACATTCCCTTCTTTCTCTACCAACTATTTTCCTTCTTACCATGTAGATTCAGGCAAGGCAACTGGGAGAGGTGGAATTGTAGGAGGTTATCAAGGATCAAGTTAAAATCTCTTCCTCCCCCATATTTTCTCTGTTATTAGAGCTACTCCAACTTCTGGCAGAGTATCTCCAATCACAATAGTAGCTTCTGGAGCCCCTCAGAGAGCTACCCCATGAATTCAAGGTTTGCTAGGGGTCTAGAACACAAGTGGTCACAAATGTGCAAGGATACTTCATGGCCTTACAGGGCCACAGATGTTCTCTGGTGATGTGGTCACACTGTTTCTACCAGGTCTATTCCCTTCTGGTCTTGGTGTATAGACTCATAGAGAAAAGCACCGTCATCCGGGTTTTCAAAGATGGGGGCTTCTTAGGAGCTTCCCAGAATCTCATCTGGCACACAAAGCTTCTTCCAAAAACTAAGCCCTCTATAGTGAGTCTTTATCAAAAATTTAGTAAGTAATTAGTAAGAAGTCCTCCTCATCCCCCCAAAAAAAGTCTTGCATGACCTCAAGAATAAAATATAATCATTTTACACAATATTTTAATAATTCTCACATAGTCAGGTTGATTTGAATTGAATTACTCTTCTAATAAAACATGTCTTCCAAATGCACAGCAGCAGACAACTTGAGTATTGAAGTATATGACAGTAAATATTAAGTTTTGTCTATTCAAGAAATATATGGATTGGCTCCAACTAGCCCTCTTTGCAATTTGTGCTATATCCAGAAATGTCAGAATCTTCTGAGCTACTAAAATGGGGTTATGTTGGTAGTATTACTGACTCTAGCCTATTTCTTCCATATAAATAACAATGAGTGTATGAATAAAAGTGAGAAATTGGCTTTTTTATGGAAGCTACAAAAATACAGGATATTTGTTCCTCTAGTGCCTATTTAGATACACACACACACACACACACACACACACACACACACACACAACTTGAGCCCTAAAATAGTATAAAACCTACATCGTACACATTTCCATGAGTAAAGAATAAATCCTGATTTGTGAACTATTTGGAGCAATTATTTCAACAAACTTTTAATTTTTATTTCAGCAATGAAGGTATTTGGGTTTATAGGTAGTGATGTTATTGTTTTGTTTGTTTGACTTTGCATATTCAAATACTCAAATAGACATATGATCTCATCAATTCAGGATTATTGATACAAATGATACATTCATGCCTACCTGTACTCTGTTACTATCCACTTTCTCCCTACATGCTGGTTTGAAATATCTCTCAACATCATGAGGGTACCAACGGTGTTACCTAGGTTTCCATGTGACATCTCTTACTCTAACCAAGAGACCAGCCTATATCCTCTTTCTGTCATTCAATTCTTTGATGACATTTTTTATTCAAAGTTTCTCACAATTTACATATCATATCCTTCTTACAATCACGATGCACCTTCCCACTGCCTTCTGTGTGATGCTCAACTTTGGATCCTTGGAAGCAGTAGTGTTACAAGCCTCACTGTCAGACAGCAACACAGATAAAAAGGTGGTATAGAAAAGATTTTATGGTAATCTTGTGGTAAATAGGAGTGCTTTGCAATTTCTCAAAGGAATCCAGGCTACTTTTAAACTCACTTTCTATCTGTATTGTCTGTTTCAGATACAGAAACTTTTGAATAAGCCCTATAGGCTGTCCATTCAGATTCCTGTGGAAATCTGGGTAATAAACTTATTTTTTTTTCATCCATGTAGTTTTACATGGACAGAAAAGTCAAACTTTTAGAATTTCATTAAATCATTTAATTGTCCTGTGCTTTATTTTTTCTCTCTGAGCAAGATAAATAGTAGAAGTGGTTTGTTTCAAAAGTGTTAGTTTTTGGAAAATGCTTTGAAATACATTTCCTAGATTCTCTGTAAAAGAAAATACAATATGACTGTATTTCCTTTTCATCAGATAAACTTTAAATATGCCAATCCTACTTCAATTAAAATTTTAATTTAATTAAAAGCAATTCTCTTGCCCTACAAAAAGAAATATCTAATGTTTGGGATGTTATCCAGTTTCCCATTATAAAGATGTTAAACATGTAGTATGTTGACATTTTTTCATCTGAATCCAAAAAAGTGTGGATGTTTGATTTTGAATTTCATCTTCACACCCACAACTCTGTAAAAATTCTGGCAAGAGACTCATTTATGCAAAATCATTCCAAGAACATTTAACTCTGAAACTGGAAAGAAGACATTAAATAGATAAAAAATGGGAAAGATTGGAAAAGATTTTTATAACAAACTCATTTCCTTAAAAAACAGTGAAGTCAGTATAATTGTTTTCTAAAATCAGTCTGCAATGCACTACATGAGGAAATAGAAATGGGACCAGAGAAAGATGATATGACTTCTACATTATCATTGGTACAAAGATAAAAAAGAGAACAGACAGTGCTAACAATAATAGTTTTCAGAATATCTACAAATATTAAACTTTTAATATTCTTTATACAAGGTACTTGCTCACAAACTGAGTTGGCAAAATACTGCAACAAGTAACCCACATACACAGTCTTGCCAGAAATGAACCCAAAAAAACATAATAAAATTGTAGTT
Source organism: Notamacropus eugenii (assembly GCF_028372415.1). NCBI lineage: Eukaryota > Metazoa > Chordata > Mammalia > Diprotodontia > Macropodidae > Notamacropus > Notamacropus eugenii. The sequence goes on from NC_092873.1 coordinate 124,059,661, forward strand.
AAATGGAAGTATGGCTCATAGGTTTTCTATGAAGAGTCAGATTGATAGAACTGGTAACTCCCTGAAAGTGTCCAAAAATGTCATTTGTTTATCTTACTTTGTAGTAATATTGATAAACATAATTAAAAAGACTACTCATGAAGATGATTGGATTTATTTATATAATAAGATAAGATGATAATAATAAAATAATATGTAGATTGGTTGTGATTGAATCCCAGTCTTTCTCTTCAGCTCCAGTTCTGCAATACAAATTGCATATTGAACATGATGAACTGGATAGATGTTCTATAGGTAATTCACAAGTCCAAAAGGGAACTCATTATATTTCTTCCTCAATTATCTTAACACTTCACTCTCCATTGCTCAACAATCTACTCTCTTCCTATGTAACAGTTGCCAGATCTTGCTATTTCTATCTCCATAAAATCCCTCAAATATGTTCTTTTCTTTCCACTCATAAAGACATTATCCTATATCAGATTCTCTTCATCTCTCAACTGGTCCTCATCACCTCCTGAAATAAACTCCAAAATGAAAACTCCCAGAGACACCATAATTAAAATCCAGAGCTCCCAGATCAAAGGGAAAAAAATACTGTGAGGAGCCAGAAAGAAAGAATTTAAGTCCTAAGGAGCCACAGACAGGATCACATATGATTTACAAGCCACTGTTAGAAAACATCAGAGAACTTAGAATACAATATTCCAGAAGGCAAAGAATACAGGCTTATAACCAAGAATAACATAACCAGAAAAACTGAGTATAATTCTCCAGGGGCAAAAATGGACCTTTAATAAATTAGAGAACTTCCAAACATTCCTGATAAGAAGACAAAAGTTGCAGAGAAATTTTGAAATTCAAACACAAGAATAAAGAGAAACATAAGAAGATAAACATGAATGAACACTGATAAAGATCTAAACAAGAATAAACTGTTTACATTCAAATTGGGAAAATAATACATGTGTCTCCTCTGAACCCTATCATCATCAGGGTTCACAAAGACAGTGCAATTAGACAAGACCTAGGAGTAACTTCTTTTATGTCCTGATAATCATGAGAAAAGAATGGAAAGAAAAAAGAATAGGAATACACTGAGGAGTGAGGGAAAGGAAGGTTAGGAAAAAATATATAATCGAGGTGTGCAAGTAGATATTTATACAAACAAGGGAGGAGAAGGTAAGGGGAGTGGCTGTCACTTGAATCTGTTATCTGAAATGATCAAAATTGATACTTATATACACACATACACAAAGAGATAGTTGGGTACAAAAATTCATTTCATTCAACAGGAAAATAGGCAAGAAAGCGAAGAAGGTGGAGGAATATTAAAGGAAAGGCAGGTTAAGGGAGGGATTGATACTGAACAAAGAAAATTCTAAGAATATGTAAAAAGATATATATGACTTTTTTGATATGCCAAAGAATAGGAATTTGAGAGAATGTGCATAAATTAGGGAATGGGGAATACTATTGTGCTTAGTTCTCATCAACATAATGACCAACCAGAATTCCAGAGGACTACCTACGTCCTGAAAGGGAGGTGAAGGACTCAGAACACAGAATAAAATAATTCCTTATAGATGTGGCCCATGTGAAAACTTTTTTGATGAACTATAAATGTTTGTAATAGATTTTGTTTTTCTCATTTTCTCAATAGGACTGAAAGGGTAGATCTTGGCTGATTAAAAGAAAGTTGTTCTGTTTTGTTTTGTGGTTAAAGAAAACCACTAACTTAGGTGTAGAGAGGTCATCTAATCTAATGTGACGTGATTTTATACATCAGAAATGTTAAATACCTTGCCCAAAGTAAGCATCAGAGATAAGTTATGAACTCAGGTCTTCAGACTCTTCAGTCACTGCTTCCTTCTACTGTACCACAAACTGCCTTGCAGCTAACCTGGGAAACCAACTAGCTTTTATCATTTTGTTTCTCTGGGAAGAGCTCTTCTAAGTCCCAAAGAATCGACTTAAAATATTTTTTTGGAATGTACCCAACTAGTAAGTTGGGAGTGCCTAAATATTAAAGCTTTCAAATAGATTTATCTGTTACTTCACAAGAAAAGGTCAACTCAGACTAACCAAGACAGAAATATGTTTGAAAGTAAATGCCAAGGAATGTATGAATCTCAAGAATTTCAGCTAAATTATTTTTGAGTTCAAGACACAAGTAGAAATAACTTTAATTTTCTTCTTTTCTCTTTCTTGTTGATCTCACCCACTCCCATGGGTTTAATTGTCATCTCTATGTGAATGGCTCACAGATCAAGCCTTTATCTCTCTCCTCAGCTCCAGCCTCACATCATTCGTAATGACTGCTGGACATCTCTCCCTAGATATCCTACAACCATCTAAAACAAAATTTACGAACAAACTCATTATCTGACCCTGAAAAACTTACCCACTACCTATCTTTTCAATTTCTTTTGAAATCCTTCCATTCATCCTGGTTCACACCTTGGAAGTCATTCTCTAATCTTCTCTCTTTCATCCTCCATTTGCAATTATTTACCAAGAAATATTTCCTTCTTTCCACTCACATACAACTACTTTAGCTCAGGCCCTCATCATTTCTTTCAGAAATGATTGCAACAGGCTCTTATTTGGTCTCCCTAACTCCAGTTCCATCTTCCATAAACTATCAGATTGGAATTCCCGAAGCACACACCTATGCATTTAACTCCCCTACACAGGAAGAATGAATGGTTTCATATCATGGAATGTGGGGTAACCTAAAATCTCCTGTTCTGTATTTAAAACCCTTCATAACCTATCTCTCTAGACTGGCTCCATATTAATCCTCCCCACCCCATTTGTGACTCCTTATTTTCCAAAACTTGATCTATCTGCTCCTCCACATATAGTATGTAATCCTAAGTCTCCTGGCTCTTTGTTTTTCCCCAAACTGTCCTTTATATTTGGAATGCTTTCCTTCCTCTTCACTTCTGTCTGTAATATCCCCAGTTTCATTCAAAATATCATTCACATTAAATCTCTTACATTAGACCATGTCTGATTTCCCCAGTCTCTTCAGTTGTATTCTTCACCACCATCCACTCCCCCACAATAATTGTTGCATTTTCTTTGTATATATTTTGCATTTACCTGTGTAAATTTCTCCCACAAATTAACCTGCAGTTATTTTTAGTTACTCATACATACATACATACATACATACATATATACACATATACATACATATAAACTACATTGTCTCCTCTTAGTAGAATGCAAGCTCTTTGAGGAAAGGGTTGTTTTATTTTTGTCTTTTTTTCTGTTCAGAGTCTAGCACAGTATTTGGTACACAGTAGGTACTAAATTAATGCTTGTTGACTGAAGTGCAATTTTAAAATTATTCATTTTATTCTGAATGAAATTTTATATCAACAGTTTATATATTTCATAGCTAAAAACTGATTCAATTCAAAGCTCAACAATTTATTGTACAGGATATTGAAATCTAGAAATCTAACAATAGTAAAAAGAGGTTCAGATGTAGAACCTAAGAACAAGGTATCTAAATATCCAGGTAGGAAAAAAATGCGGAGTGGGTAAGGAAAGGGGGAAAAAGCAGTTATATAATGTCCAAATAATATCTCAATTATTTAAACAGTATACAAATGACTTAAATTAGTCCAGTTGTTCCTCACTTTTCATAATTCTAGTACTCTAAAGAAGTTACCTGTACAAGGGTGCAACAGAGAAAGAGAGTGAGGCAGAGTAGCTAGCTTGAGTGAGAGAGGGAGGAATTTTGCCTAGGGGAGCTTGTTTGTGGGGTGGGCTAACGGAGAGAAGGCTTGGGGATGGCAGTGCTCCCTTTATTGGTAATATGTATAATGTGTATAAACTTCATGTTACCATCATGGAATTGGCTTTCTGGTATCTGAATAAATATTCTGGTTTCATCTTTGGGGAAGAGAGTTTATATTTTGCGAATTTACCTTGTAAATATTTGGTCTTCTCTGGCAAAGAAGGACGAACAAAACACAAACAGCATGCATATTCACAATGGCTGCTGTGGGCACCACACTGGAGTTATACTGGCCCACGGAAGTACTGAAGGGGTCATGAGTGGAAAAAGTTTAAGAAGCCCAGGTCTAGGCAATGCTCTAAGATTACAAATTGCAGAGAATGAGCTCATCTATCTCTACCAATGGTAAATTCCCTCACTGCAAATTTCTTATACCAGTGAAGTTACACGTCTAATCTCCATCCCTATTCACACAAAGTCATAAACCTTCAAATTGTACTTTTTTTTTTAAAGACATGGCCTGGTTTTTACTCCCTTATTCCTTTCCTTCCCCTGTGGAAGAACATCTGTCTGATGATACAGCTGCATCTAAGTCCCATTATAGCTCTTGCCAGCAAGGAAATCACTCTCAGGAGTACTGCTTGACTCAAGCCCAAGCTGTTCAGCTTTTTCCTGACTATATGGTTTACCTTCATGTAGAAATGGAGAACATCCAGGCATTACAGGGGGCAGCAAAGTCAAACACATTACTTCTTTACCTCTGTTCAAATATTCTTCATCAAATGAACAAAAGTGTAATGGGGGGGGGGGGGGGACACACTTCATAACCACAGAATTGTTAATCTCCTGAGATTTAAATTTATTTTGTATAATGGAGAAAATACAGGTCAAATTCTTGGAGTTTTTTTGACTATATGTGAAATTTTGTGCCAATTTCCAACCCCCCTCTCCTAAACATCCCATCAAGTAAGTGATTTAAGGGTTAAGAAATGAAATTGAAATTGAATGAGATGTAGTGAACAGAGAGGGTTTCACATAGGCAAGGGAGAATTAACAATTGGCGGGGCACTTACAGCCTGAAAGGAGAAAGTCTGCCCAACTCCCAAAGTCTATTCCAACCAAAACCTTAAATTCATGCTAGACAGAATAATGATCAAGAAATCCAATGAAAAAGTACAGCATATCTTCCTCCCCAAAATACATAAAAAGTAAGCCATGAATCCACAACAATAGGAAAGAGGGTTGGCCATCAGCAAAGCCAGCACCAGCACAAGCAAACAGGTCAGCAGCTTCCTAGACCATCATGACCAGGGATTAGATGAGCACAGGTAGCCTTCTGGGCTACAGGTGAACTTGAAACAGACAAAGGAGAGTTGAACACACACACACACACACACACACACACACACACATACACACACACATTGATGTAGAAATATATCAAACTCAAAGAAGAAACAAACAGGAGTACGGAAGAAGGGTTAAGAGGGAGAATAACACTAGACAAGAGACTCAAGCAAAAATAAATACTTCTGGTTCCTGAATGGGCTACGAAAAGAGGAAAAAAAGAAAAGCCAAGAACTAGAATCTAAAAAGAAACTAGAAAGTGGGGAGGATATTAAAAAATGGATAAACAACGTATTAATTGCAATAGAATATCATTATGTTGAAAGAAACAACAAAAGACATTATTTCAGAAAATGCTGGATAATATAAACTGATGCAAGTGAAGCGAGAAGAATTCAGAGAATTTACACAAGGACAACATTTTAAGAAAAACAATTCTGAAAGATTTAAGTTTTGATCAATGGTATGACCAGCCATGTATAATGAAGACCTACAACAAAAGAGAGGGGATGGACTCAAGGTACAGAAAGAAACACATTTTTGGACAAAGTCATTATGCAGGTACATCTTATTTAATTATACCTACTCACTGTAAGATTTTTCATTTTTAATTTGGGGGAGGAGAAAATGTTTCAATGATGGTGATAATAAATGTTGCTATTTAAACGTTTTTTAAATGTACGGAAGTGAATACAATGTTCAGAAAGCATAAGTAGGCAGAGTAGTTTTGAAAGCAATGTGTCAATTTTTTTTTTTTACCAAGCTGTATGAAATCGAGATTCACTGGATAATTCTCTTTTTATTGTGTTTTGCTATATTCTCTCTCTCTCTCTCTCTCTCTCTCTCTCTCTCTCTCTCTCTCTCTCTCTCTCTCTCTCTCTCTCTCTCTCTCTCTCTCTCCCTCTCTCAGACCAAACCTTAAATCCATTTCACTTTGGAGTTCAGATTGGACCACAATAGATCCCTGCCCAAACTCCCACTTAAGGCCATTCTGCCTCAGAGGGAATGTCAATAGTAACTGTTTCTCTTTTGACCAGCAAACCTGAGGGTCTTCCCCTCTCACTTTGACTTTTTTTTATTAAAGGGGCCATTCCTTGACACATTGCCTAAAGAGACATATTCCCTGAATGGATGTTACCCCATTCAAAGTGAGAATGTGAAAAGGCCTTAGTCTAAAAGGCCCAGGTCTCCCATTGCATCCTAGGCCATCCATCTCCAGTCATCCTGATGAATATCTGGTCACTGGATTCAGATGGCTCTGGAGGAGAAGTGAGGCTGGTGACCTGCATAGCCCTCCCTCACTCAATTCAAAGTCAAGTGCAAGTCATGTCATCATTTCTCTGATGTCATGGTCCTCTTTGAAAATGAAGAACGAACACAACAACCATGCCTGTTGGTCTTTATTTCTCTGCTTGTATTTTCTCTGTTGGTATATATGATTAAAGTAGATTGTTGACCCTTCAAAAGTTGCTTTCCTTTTAGAAAAGCAGATCTAAGAACCTGTGCTAGTAGGCCATCTCCTGGAAATGTCAAGGTGCTTGCTGCTACAGACAGAAAGAAGAATACTAAGTGTTGAAAGCAGAGAGTGTGAGAAAGAGTGTACTGAGGGAGAGTAGGAGATGGCTGAACAAGGGATAAGCTGAGCAGTTAGAGGGGACGCAGAATACCTAAAATACAAGTCATAAATGGAGGCAAAGAATGTTATTGTTTCTGTCTTTGTATCCCTAACACCTACATAGTGCCTTACCTGTAACATGTGCTTAGAATTATTTCTTATATTCATCAAAGCAGAAGTTGATTCTATTAGGAAAAAAGTAACCACACAGCTCTAATCAGCCTCACTACATATGTGAGCTATATATAGAGAGAGGTGATGATTGGCAATCATCTATGTGGCTCTCAAATTGTTGAAATAATAGTATCTGGGGATTCCTGATATATCATAAGCGGAAGCATAATAGTCATTTTTGGTTCTCCATCAAGAGACATGAAATGTGTGGTAAGGGAGGGAAGAAGCTGAAACTTGTTATTTTAATTAATTCTTTGTTAATTAGGTAATAACCTCAGTAGTTTGTGAGCTGCTATTAGAAAATTCTAAATTTCGATACCTCAGAACATGGTCCTCTAATCACCCTACTTTGTTATAGCACTAGTCAAAAGATTTATGGGAAATATCTACTCTGCTGAATGAATTCTTTGATAGAAATAATGTGGGATATTATGTAACATGTATTCACAATTAATAGGTAACAGTGGGAAAGGAACAGAAAGAGGGAAAAGAAGAGAAGTAAAGGAAAGGAAGGAAACAGTTTTTGCAGCAAAGGAACAATTCTAACTCAATTTTCTTGGAGTTTTTCCAAATAATGCTTTAAATTATTAAATTCTGTTGACTTATTTGTTATGGAAATTACAAATACAGAAAAGCAGAGCAGATTGTTTTTGGTATTAACAGAAAACACATTTTAGAGCAAAAATAAAACAAATATATCTGTGAAATTCATATTTTATGAAAATGAAGGGTAAGAAAAGTAAAATCAGTTTTACCATGAAATTATATTGGTATTCAAAACCTGAGAATAAAATGATAAAAAGTGAAATGATTTACCAAAATGTAGGATTACAGTTAGAGGTCATAGGAACAGTTAGAAATAAAACTTACTGGAAGCACATAATATGACTGTTTAATGTGATATTTTTCCCAACGTGGGGTTTTAGACAGAAATGAACTGTTTCTAAAGAAAGCATAACACAGCTGGAACCATGATAGCAAATTAGGGATTACTCACCTCAACTGTGTATATACCTAAGGAAAAACATTAAAAGAATTTTAACCATCAAATATCATTGTCAACAGCAGGATAGAGTTGAAGATAATTTCGCATTTTAAGGCAAAGTCTTGAGGCAAGTCAAAACTTATATTCTATATTTCAAAAATAAAAAGTTAAGATTTACCTTCACAAAGTTTCTGTTTTATTACTTCTCTTATTTTGGAAATTGCAATGTAATCTTCCACATAGAAGACATAGGTCGATGAAGGCTTATTGGCGATGGCTCTAAGTTCAGCATCTTCAGTTTCTGAACCAACACCAATGGCAAACAAAGTTATCTGATTGTCTCTAGCAGCTTCTGCTGCATCTTTCACTTCATCTTGGGATTTGCCATCCGTAAGAACAACTGCTATTTTAGTTAGAAATCTTGGTGACTTAGCAAAAAGATGGTCAAGGGCAAACTGAATAGCTTTTCCCGTCCTTGTGTTGCCACCCAAGTAATGAAGGGATTCCATTGCTTCTATTAACTTCTCTCCAGAATGGTGGCTTCCCAGGGGAATCTCAAGTACTGGGTAATCACTGTACTGTACCACACCAACTTGAATAAATTTTGGCCCTATATCAAAGTTATTTGATATATTGACAAGCCATTTTTTTACTATTTCAAAGTTTTCTGGGCCAACACTATAGGAACCATCTAAGATGAACACCAAGTCTGTTGGAGCTGTTCTGCAACCTAAAACAAAACAAACAAAAAAATATATACATACATATATATATACATACACACACACACACACATATATACATATGTATTATGTTACTACCCCTCCAAAAAAGAAAAAAATAACATATTGTGATTTTAGAAATATCAAGATATATAACAAGTACAAAAAAATTCACACTTAATAACTGTCCTCCAAATTGGTTTGGGGATGAGTGGTGGTCATTGAAATAGACAGGAATTAACTGAAAGAAAACCAAACACAAGGTTTTGCTATATAATAATTACTCATGTGATGTATGGAATGATTACACTCTTATTTTGAAGGGAAAAGTACTTAATTGTCTTCTGGGACAGTGTTGCAAAAGAAAGAAGGAAGAGAGGGAGGAAGAAAGGAAGGAAAGAAAGAAAGAAAGAAGGAAGGAAGGAAGGAAGGAAGGAAGGAAGGAAGGAAGGAAGGAAGGAAGGAAGGAAGGAAGGAAGGAAGAGTAGTCTTTTGTGAAGAACATTACCAGCACCATCCATCTACCCACTATTCTTTGTTCTTGCTACAACACCAACAACCTTCTATTCTACTTATATATGACCATGGTTTTGCGAAGGACTTTCAGTTTGGACACTGCAAAGTGACATGGCATTCTACTAAAAGTGGAATCAATGTGTAATACCTGGTTGATTTAATTCCCAACAATCCTCAGTAATTTCAGACCTTCGTTAGACTGTCTTAAATTACTCCAATAGCCCCTTAACTGTTTTCTCATATGATGTGGTGAAAAGAGTATAGGCTTTAGAGAAATGGGATTTGCACTGCAGCTTTACTACTTCCTATTCTTATAACCTTAGACCAGTCCAATTAACCTCTTAGAGCCTCCCCATTTGCAAAAATAAAGGAGTTAGATTCTATAGCATCAATGGCCCCTTCCAGGTTGAAATCTATCATCCTGTTATTCTTCCTCCAAAAAATGTTAGCCACCCGTATCTTATCCACCCTTCATGATGGTGACAGATTAATCTTCCTTACTTTTCAGATCTGATCAGATCTGTCCAGTTCTCAGAAACCTTTGGTCCCATAGACTACAGAACAATATCTAGACCTTCCCATAGTCTACAGAATACTATCTAAGTTCTGTAGTCTGTCAAAGATCTCCAAAGTTTAACTCCCAGATGCCAATTTGGTTCTTTCCTTTCCTCCCATTATTCTTTTTCTCATGCCCTAGACTACATAAAGCCTGGTCTAATCACCTTTTTAATAAGCATATCTCACATTTACTCTCCATTATGTTTCTGATTATGCCACTACCTATATCTGATATATACTACCCTCACCCTAATATTTGTTTGTTGCAATTCTACTCCACAAAAACCTCTCAAATGGCCCTCGCCATTAGAGGTCAGAAGCGGGCTCTTCATTTTTTCTAAACTCTCATGGCACTCATAATATTCCAATTTGTAATATTATTACATGTGTATATTTCTTATTTTCTCCATTGGACTGTAATCTCCTTGAGGGAAGAGGAGATTTTTTTTAAAAAATTATCTTTGAATCACTTTCAATACCTAACACATTTTTCTGCACAAAATATGTACTTAAAAATGTTGGCTGAATTAAATTGAACCAACCTTATTGTCCAAAACTCTATCTTCCTGTTTGTTATTGTTTCTATTAATGTAATTCTATAACATTCATCATACAATGGTAACTATCCTGGCATACTCTTTGATTTCTTCCAGCAAAAAAACATTAAAAAGTGATATTATTAGATAAGCACATAGCATTTGAAAAATTCAAAATACACAATCATTGTTAAGATTTTTTTTTCAAAATTTGCCTCTACATGTAGTATTCTTAAATAGAGAAACAGAAATGCACTGCATCTGGGAATATTGCACCCAATTCAGGTAGTCTCTGTCAAACCAATTCTGTTCAGAATTCTAGGGGTGAGGACATCCCAAAGTTCAACAGTAACTGCTAGTACAGAGTATGTTCACACCTCCCAAAATACAATCTACAGTTGTCTTTGGAAACAAGACAAAAGTGATAGGTAATCTTTGGATGATGAGAACTCCATTAAGGGAGCTATTCAGCATTTATGTTTCCTAAATACTGTGAAAACTCCTAATGTATAGACCTATCCGTGTTCACACATCACCTCACTCTGTGGTTTTCCTTTGTTTTGTTTTGTTTTTTCCCTTAGGGTGATGAATTACACTTGGTGGTCTCCAGTGTCTTTGCCTGTCTCCCACTCACAGCCACAAAGTATATATTTCATTCCTACATGGTTAGCCAACAATATGGGTGCAAAAACAGTCACTGCCATCTCTATTCCCAATTCTGAGCAAGTCTATCTGTACAATGTGGCAGACTCCTCAAATTTCTGCCTGTTTGTCAAGTTTGCCAACAGTATGATTTTATGTATTTGATATATAGACATTGCACTTTTTTTTTCCCTCAGCAGCATGGTTATTTTTCAAAGTCTAGAAAGGCAAAACCCAGAAGAAATACCACTATGATTTGAAAGGGTGTTACTTTTTAAACTATGATTTAGAAAGATGGTTGCTACTAGAATTCCCAGGAGAACTTTACCAGACATCGTAACTTACAGTTCTATATTTCTGAGGAAGTTCTTGGTATTGTTAAGTCAGGAATCATGGAAGAGTGACTTTCATGGGTTTCATTTCAAGGTGACTTTTGAGAGTCATCTTATAGACATGGAGAGGAATGGAATGACCCATGTGTTTCATCAAGTTGCCATGTGAAAACAAAGGTAATATGGAATTAACTCCCCTACAATAGTGTCAGAAATCCTTCAGTTTGGATTTCCATAGAATTTTATATTCAAACTGCAGCAAAAATAAATTGTGTAATCATCATTCTTACTTGATCTTATTTCACCATCTTCAGCTGATACAAAATCCTGAAGCAAGAGAATGAGAATTACTTGAACATATTTTCTGTGGTAAGCCATGTAGTCCTGAATATTGCAGTCTTCTTTACCTGGGGAAAAAGAAAAAAATGTAAACAGTTTAGTCCCATAAGAATAGATGAGAAATCTAATGGCATAGTGGATGAAAAACTGTCCCTGAAGTCAAGAAGAAGAGAGTTCAAGTCTTGCCTCTTACACAAACTGAACTTGTGTGAACATGGAAGAATCATTTAACTTCTCAAGGATCCAGTCAACTCTCTAAGAGTAAAAAGTTAAAGAGATGACAGTTTGCAACAGTGTGGGAGAGGCTCACTGGAAGTCAAGCTGAAATCATGGATCCAAGGTAAGAAACAAATCAAATGAGTAAATAAAATCTTTATATTTGTTTTTTTGTTTTTAAATTTGCCTTCCCCAAATTTATAACAAGTAAACCAATAAAATTTAGTTTCTTCCCAAAGATGAGACTTAAAAGTAGCTGTTATTTACAAATCTGTCTATATTCGATTACATAAATATATACTAAGCACAAAGGGTGCTCTGTTAGGTACTAGGAATACAAAGACAAAAACTATACCATTCCTGCCATCAAAGAGTTTACATTCTCTTTGGGAGGTGGAAGGGGAGTGGTATATAAAGATATGACATATACATGACTAAGTATATAAATCCTTGTTACATGTATAATATGAGCTAAGGAGTGGAGTAGAGTAACATGGGAGAAGAGAGACTACACAAAAAAGAGAAGGATAATTGAGAAGAAAACAATAAGTCAGGGGAAAAGAGCAAAAGATGGATCACTAAGGGCTATAATAAGAAACTGACATGTAAGCTGAATCTTCAAGGAAATGGAAAAGCAAGGAAGGAAAACGTGAAGGATAGAAGACAATCTAAGTAACTAAACAAATCAAAGATGAAATGGCATTGTGCATAATAACTAGTACTTCAATTTGACTAGAATGTGGTATCTACAAAGAGAATGATATGAAATATTTTAACATCTATATTGTTCAGTCCTGAAATAAATGGAAGCCATGAGTTGAGCAATAAAGTATCTTTATTTGAGATAACACGCTAGTAAACCTGCCAACCTGGGGGATACCCAGTGGATTTCCCAACCAAAGAGACCCATGAAAAAGTATTTATAATTTTAGAAGGAGAGATGGAGAAGGCAGCAAGGCATGGTCATGAGACCCCAGTGGCCCTTGGCAATCCAGGCAAGGAAAATCACTTCATTCTGGCTTTTATGAATCCCAATGGAAAAGGGAAAGAAAGCCAAGGGGGAAACCTGGCTTGAGCTGATTCTGTTTATCAGAAAACATTCTGAGGTGAAGGCTTGAAGACTCCAGGATGGAGATTTAAGGTGTGGCTCTGCTCAACCTAATCTCATTATTTTAAGGATAGGGATTTAAGACCATTACTGGAATTTTGAAGTTGTTGGGATGACTAAGAGGTTGAGGCAGTTCATGCTACAATCAGTATTAACATTTTTGCCTCATGATATTAAAACTATATTAACAATTTTGTCAATATCAATATGAAATAATTGAAAAAATATCTCAAAGGCAGGTTGTGAAGGACTTCACCTTCCAGTCTTTAGTGTTTGCATTCTATGCTAGAAAATAGAGAATCATTAAACATTTTGGAGCAGAGAAGTGAAATGATCAGACTTATTCCTTAGGAAGATTATTTTGACAGCTCTGGGAAGGACAGATTAGAAGGAACAGACTAGAAGTATAAGGAGGCTATTACAATATCAAGATAAAGGGTAATAGCCTGAATTAAAAAGTTGCAGTATGAACAGAAAGAAGGGGATGGATGTAAAAAGATGATGTGATGGAGAAATAAAAGGACTTAGCAACTGACTGGATAAGGGTGTGGGAAGAGTGAGTCAAAGGGAAAAATAAAAGAAGACTCTTAGAATTCAAAATTGGGTGACTGGGAGCAAGATAGTACAGTCAATAGAAATAAACTAGCATAGAAAAGGGGAAGGATTTAATGGAGGAAGGGGATGAATTGATGAATTATTCAAGTCTCAGGCAGTTCTAAATTCTTCAGTACAGTTTAGTGGACCAGATTTTAAATGTAGTAGTAGCAGGATAGGGGGTAAGGAACAAGGAGAAACTCAAATTAATCAATCATATATCGAAGGACAGAAGTTCATGAAGGACTGGGATTAAGATTAAGTGGTTGCTAAACCTAACAAAAGAGAAATGTATGAAACTGAAGTTTCTTTTTTCCCGTAAATTGAGAATAGTGTATATTATAGATCAATGGAGTCAAATTCAAATCAAAATAGGGGATATATGTGTGTGTGCATACACATGTGTGTGTATACAGCTCCCATTTCAATTTGAATTTGACACCACTGTTCCATAATAAATCACTATTCCCAACTGAGGGGGAGAAAGAGAAAATACATTAATATATGTATGCATACATATATATGTATCTGTATGGGTCACATAATGACTTAGAAAAGCACACATTAACATTATCTATGTTTAATTGTATTTTTATTCATTTCTTCAGGTAGTGTCTACCCGAAGCATTTGAAGACCCCATTCCCCCCACCCTCCAACTGGAATGAGAAGTTGAGAACAATACTTTTCCAATAGTCATGAAGGCAGCTGAAGTAGGTGCTGTGGAGCACTTGAAGTTTGGTTAGACATCCAAGATGCCAAGTTCATCCACTGTATCTCAAGCTATCACCAGTTGTCTTGACTCTTTCCTGCCAATGGACTGTGATGACTCTGGAAGAGAGTGGGACTGATGGCTTCATGTAACTCTGTCTCACCTTAAATCCAATCTATGTACAAATCAAAAGATATCACTCATACCATTTTACTATTTTTACCTATCTCCAAGTCCTGTGGCAACAGGTAAGTGACAATGCAGCAGATGCAGATACACTGGGAGCTGTAGTCACAACCCTGCACACAAGGCTACCCAGGAATACTTCCAGGAAAAATGGCTACCAGAAGACTTCATGTCAATTCAGATTAGAGTACTTCTCTGAGCAGGAAGTTTGTTGCTAACTTGGAGGGAAAGTTAAGCCAACAGTTGAAAAAAGTAGAGTAAAAAAGAAGTGGGCAGTTTTCAGAGATTTGGTATATAGCATTGTACTTGTTCATCTGGGTCAGAACACTAGTAAACATCAAGACTGGTTTGATGAAAATGAGGGGGAAATTCACAAGCTGCTAAATGAAAAATGAGAACTCACAGGGGACACTAGCAGGATAGTTCATCTATCTCTAAGAAGGCAGTATTTAGTTCTATCAAAAATAAAGTACAAGGGGGCGGAGCCAAGATGGCGAAATAGAAAGACGCATATACACATAGCTCCGAACACACAAACCACAGAATGGCTAGAGGGGACCAAGCCAGGGTGAATTCTGCACCCAGAGACCACGGAGTATTGGAGCGAGGGAGATTCCTGCTCCGGAGAGACCTGCGGACCTCTCGCGGGGGGTCCTTCGCGCTGCGGACTGGGCGCCAGGACGGGGAGCGGAGTGCGGCCCTGCCGCGGCCACGACACTGAGGGGAGGAGATCCAAGAGGGCTACGGGGACGGGATCTCCAGCGGCCACGCGGGTCCCCCCACCCACAGAGGGACCTGCAAACCTCTCGCAAAAGGTCCGTCGCTCTGCAGACATGGAGCCCAGCCCGGACCTGCGGCGGCAGCGGTGGAGGCCACGGCTCCGAGAGGCACAGATCTGAGAGGGCTCCAGAGGCGGGATCTTCAGCGGCGGCAAGGGCCCCCCCACCAACAGGTGACTGATGGGGGTGGGTGAGAGAGTCTCTTTGGCGGGTTGAGATGGGAGTGGGGTGCCCCCAAGCCTTGGGCCCCCCCCCGGGAGGTGGGGGCTGAGAGGCGGCTGCGGACGGGGGCTCCCCAAACGGGCAGGAGCCTGGATCCATTGTGGAAGGTCTGTGCATAAACCCCCAGAGGGAACTATGCCTGAGAGGTGGCCCTGCCCCTGACCACCTGAACTTAATTCTCACACTGAATAGCAGCCCTGCCCCCACCAAAAATCCTAAGGTGGGAAGCAGCATTTGAATCTCAGTACCCAAACGCTGGCTGGGAGGACCAGGAGGCGAGGTGGGTGTGAGGAGAACATTCAGAGGTCAGGCCACTGGTTGGAGAAAATGCCAAGAAAAGGGAAAAGAAATAAAACTATTGAAGGGTACTTTACCGGAGAAAAGACACTTCCTCCCTTCCTTTCTGATGGGGAGGAACAATATTTGCCATCAGGCAAAGACACAGAAATCGAGGATTCTGTGTCCCAGCCCACCCAATGGGCTCGGGCCATGGAAGAGCTCAAGAGGAATTTTGAAAATCAAGATAGAGAGGTAGAGGAAAGACTGGGAAGGGAAATGAGAGGGATGAGGGAGAAGCATGAAAAGCAGATCAGCTCCCTGCTAAAGGAGAACCAAAAAAATCTTGAAGAAATTGGCACCTTGAGAACTAGCCTAACTCAGCTGGCAAGGGAGGTGCA
Source organism: Notamacropus eugenii (assembly GCF_028372415.1). NCBI lineage: Eukaryota > Metazoa > Chordata > Mammalia > Diprotodontia > Macropodidae > Notamacropus > Notamacropus eugenii. Next base: position 124,075,673 of record NC_092873.1, read on the forward strand.
AGGGGCCAATGAGGAGAAGAATGCTTTCAAAAGCAGAATTAACCAAATGGAAAAGGAGATTCAAAAGCTCACTGAAGAAAATAGATCTTTCAAAACTGGAATGGTACGGATGGACGCTAAGGACTTTTCGAGAAAGACAGATATCTCAGAACATACCGCGCAGATTCGAAAAATGGAAGATAATGTGAAATATCTTATTGGAAAAACAACTGACCTGGAAAATAGAATCAGGAGAGACAATGTAAAAATTGTGGGACTACCTGAAAACCATGATCAAAAGAAGAGCCTAGACATCATCTTCCATGAAATTATCAAGGAAAACTGCCCTGAGATTCTAGAACCAGAAGGCAAAATAAATATTCAAGGAATCCGCAGAACACCACATGAAAGAGATCCAAAAAGAGAAACTCCTAGGAGCATTGTGGCCAAATTCCAGAATTCCCAGGTGAAAGAGAAAATATTGCAAGCAGCTAGAAAGAAACAATTCAAGTATTGTGGAAATACAATCAGGATAGCACAAGATCTGGCATCCTCTACATTGAGGGATAGAAGGGAATGGAATAGGATATTCCAGAAGTCAAAGGAACTAGGACTGAAGCCAAGAATCACCTACCCAGCAAAACTGAGTATAATACTTCAGGAGAAAAAATGGTCTTTCAATGAAATAGAAGACTTTCAAATTTTCCTGATGAGAAGACCAGAGCTGGAAAGAAAATTTGACTTTCTAACACAAGAATGAAGAGAACCATGAAAAGGCGAACAGCAAAGAGAAATCATAAGGGACTTACTAAAGTTGAACTGTTTACATTCCTACATGGAAAGACAATATTTATAACTCTTGAAACATTTCAGTATCTGGGCACTGGGTGGGAGTACACACACACACAAGCACACACGCACACATACATAGAGAGAGAGTGCACAGAGTGAATTGAAGAGGATGGGATCATATACTAAAAAAAAAAAATGAAATCAAGCAGTGAGAGAGAAATATTGGGAGGAGAAAGGGAGAAGTTATATGGGACAAATTATCTCTCATAAAAGAGGCAAGCAAAAGACTTATTAGTGGTGGGATAAAGAGGGGAGGCAAGAGAAAAACATGAGGTCTACTCTCATCACATTCCACTAAAGGAAAGAATATAATGCACACTCATTTTGATAGGAAAACCTATCTCATAATACAGGAGAGTGGGGGACAGGGGCACAAGCAGGGTGGGGGCGAGGATGGAGGGGAGGGCATGGGGAGGAGAATGCAATACGAGGTCGACACTCATGGGGAGGGAAAGGACCATAAGAAAATAGAAGTAAAGGGGGACAGGATAGGATGGAGGGAAATATAATTAGTCCTATACAACACAACTAGTATGGAAATCATTTGCAAAACTAAACAGATATGGCCTATATTGAATTGCCTGTCTTTCAAGGGGAAGGGGTGGAGAGGGAGGGAGCTAAGGAGGTTAGAACTCAAAGTGTTAGGACCAAATGTAATGTTCTTACCACTGGGTAACAAGAAATACAGGTTAAGGGGTCAAGAAAGCTATCTGGTCTTACAGGACAAAAGAGAAGATGGAGACAAGGGCAGGGAGGAAGGATAGAGGAGAGAGCAGATAGGTCACAGGGGCAATTAGAAAGCTCGGGTTTGGGGGAGGAGGGGATAAAAGGGGAGAAAATTTGTAACCCAAAATTGTGTGAAAATAAATGTTAAAAATATAAAAAAAAATATAAAGTACAAGTTAAGCTTAGAGAGATGCAGGATTCTTGGCTCAGGAAAAGGCAGATGAAATTCAGTTTCATGCTGATTCTAACAATCCAAAGCACTTTTATGATGCCCTGAAGGCTATTTATGGACCAAAGACCTATGGTGCAACTCAACTACTCAGTGCTAATGGAGCCACATTGATTAGTGATTAGGCATGATCCTAGAGAGATGGACTGAACATTTCCATAGTGTTCTCAACAGACCATCGTTAATCAATGCTGAAGCCAATGACCATTTATCTCAAGTTGAAGTCAATCCCTCTCTATACAAATTTCCAACTAAAGAATTTTCAACTGGTTTTGAATGCCATTAGGCTCCTCTTCTCTGGCAAAATACCTGATGTTCATTCTATTTCAGTTGAGATCTACAAGGTCAGAAGTTCATTGCTTATACAAAAACTGACTGATAACTTTACTGGTTATATGTCAATTTAAGGATGCCTCCACTGTCCATCTCTATAAATGTAAAGAAAACAGATTCTCCTGTGAAAATTAGAGGAAGAATCGCTCAGTCATTGCTGGCAAGATTCTTGCCAGAGTCCTCCTTTTATGAGGCTGATCCTTCACCTGGAAGGTGCTCATTTACCTGAGAGCCAGTGTGGCTTCAGAAGCGCTGAGGAATAGTTAATATGGTGTTTGCTGCCTGACAACTCCAGGAGAAATGCCAAAAGCAGAACAGAAGCCTGACCAAGGCCTTTAACAGTCAGTCATAAGGGCTTATGGAAAATTCTGTCAAAATTTGGTTGCCCAGAGAAGTTCATCAGTATTGTACATCAATTGCATGACAGCATGCTTGCCTGGGTTCTGGAAAATGGATGACCCTTGCTTTCCCAGTCACCAATGGAGAGAAACAAGGTTGTGTTTGCTACCATGCTTTTTAGCATGCTGTTTTAGTCATGTTGTCAAATGCTTTCAATGAGGACAAACACAGACTCAAAGGCAGCTACCACACTGATAGTAAATTCTTCAATTTGCAAGGGTTAGAAGCCAAGATCAAAGTGAAGGTAGTATTGGTGCATTTTTTGTTTGCAGATGATTGTGTATTCAGTGAAATCTTTGAAGCTGAGATGCAACAAAGTATGGATTGATTCTCTGCTGATTGTACTAATTTTGGCCTAACAAGAACAAGAAAACACAACTACTCCATCAGTCAGCACCACACCATCCATACAAGGAACCATTGGCTACAGCAAATAGAGAAGTTTTGAATGCTATGGATAAGGTTACTTACCTTGGCAGCATACTTTCCAGGGATGTACACATTGATAATAAGGTTGATACATGCATTGCCAGAGCTATCTCAGTATTGGAGAGGCTCTGAAGGAAAGTGTGGAAGAGAAGAGGTATTAGAATGACTGCCAAATTGAAAATCTACAGAGCCATTGTGCTGACTTCATTGTTGTATGCCTGTGAAACATGAAGAGTATACCAATGCCATGCCAGGAAACTGAATCACTTCCATTTGAGTTATCTTAGGAAGATGCTGAAGATCACCTGGCAGGATAAGATATCAGAGACTGAGGTCCCTTCTCAAACTAAACTGCCAAACATTCAGACTCTACTACAAGGAGTGCAACTCCAGTGGGCTGGCCATGTTGTCTGAATGCAAAACGAATGCTTGCCAAAAAGACTATTTTATGGAGAACTCACACTGGGCAAGCATTCACCTGTCAGAAGAAGTGACACAAGGACACTCTCAAGGTCTCTTTTAAGAACTTTGGAATTGATTGTGTGACATGGGAGACACCAGAGAAGGTGCTATGCTCTACAAGCAAAGTAGAATTAAAGTACCTCAAAAGAAACGAGATGCACAAATTTACAGAATCCACCCCAAATGTTCACATGGACTATATGTGCACAACCTGTGGTAGAACATTCCAAGTTCATATTGGTCTGATCAGCCACAGTCAGACAAAATGAAACTTGACTCTGGCATAGTGATGTCACTTTGGTCCTCTTTGAGAACTAAGGACAACCACTATTTATTTGTTAAATATTTCTCATTTATATTTAGGTTCAGTCCACACTTCATAATATTCTAGGTCACATTTGGGTCCATGTGTTTGATATCTATTATATATACAATGCACCAGAATGGGCTACTGCATTAGAGATTACTTGGAAAGGAACTACATAGCATCAATGCTTCCATAACGAGGACACAGAATTAGCCTTATCTCCCTTCACAAAATCTAGTATCTTCTTGTAATGATCTGTTAGCCCTACTTGGTCACTGTTTGGGCCTTGATTGGCTTAGAATGAATGCAAATAACAATTGTCTCTGCTTTGGCCAAAAACGTTAAGGGTCTTCCCCTCTCAGAGATTTTCTTTTTAAGGCCATTCTTTGCCTCATTTTTTATTAAACCCTAAAATCACTGAATGGGCCCTGCCTCAGTGAAACTGAGTCCTGTGAAAGACCTTAGCTTGAAAAGGCCAAGGTCCTCCACTGCATCTTGGCCCCTCTCCAATTGTCCAGATCCATATGTCGCCATTGGACCAGAACAACTGGTGACTTTGCACAGCCCTCCCTCACTTAAATCCAATTCACTTGCACATCATGGCTTCACCTCCTCAATGTCATGGTCCTCTTCGAGAAGGAAGCACAAACAGCAGCAGCATCTCTATTCATAATCTTATAGCAGCCAGGTAAAGTCCTTCATTGCTATTAATTAATTTTCACTATTTGCTACCTTTTACTTTTTCATACAAATTGAGAAAAGTACCCTGCCCCATTACCCCCCCAAAAATTCAAAAATTAACATGTTTGAATTTGGAATGTTTTTGTACATAGTTTTGATGATGGCTGTTGTCTGATTGGAGAATTTCTAAAATGAAACAAATAAAAAGAAAAATGAAAGTCCCATCATCTCAGAGAATAGATTCAATGGGAGCTATGAAGTTGGGCAGAATGGAAGACCTGGACTTCAGCCCAAGAAATCTTACTTGAGGATTATTTTCTATGAGAGAGGTAGAAAGGATCACCTGTCTGAGTGCAAATACTACCTAAGTTAGGTGTCTTGTCACATTTCTATTTCTAGTTCATGCTTTCCTTGAGCATGAACTATGCTAATAATTCTATGCTTTGGACTCTTCTGCAGGATAGAGGGTAGGGAGGAAGTTATGAGTGGAATAAGGGCAAAATAAACAATACTAACTAGCGCTAACAAAGCCTATTGTTACCCTGCAATATTATTTTTGACCTTTATGTGAGTAATATCATCAGGATGCCCCTTTTCCTAATTTTCATATCATTAAAGATCCTGTTGCAGGTTGTCACCATTGCTGAAAATCAGAATGAATCAATTAACCAAGTGGCTTTTAAACACCTACTGTGTGTCATGGTGATGGTTAATAGTGCTCACTAATTTCTAAAAATATGTATTGATACATTGTATTACTTTCAAAGCTTATTTGAAACAACACACACCCAGATGAACCTTTTCTTGATATTCGCCTAGTTCCTAAAGTCCTTTCTCCCAAAATTACCATTTATTTATTTTTATATATTCTGGATATAATTGTGCACATGTTGCCTCCATCAATAGAATATAAACTCCTTAAGGACAGGAACGTTATTCTTATCTCCTCAGCTCTAGTCTTACAAATAGTAAAAACTTAAGAAATACTTCTTATTTATTGACTGTAGTGAAAAAAAATGCTACACTTAGAAACTCTAGACTTGGTTCAACTCCAAGCTTTGTCACTTCTTCTGAGTAAACTTGAAAAATTCACTTTACCTATTCAGACCATGATTGTTCTCATTCATAAAAGGTGATTAGATTTGATGAGATCTGTAGTATCCTTCAGCTCTAAATCACTGATTCTACTTTTTTTGAAAGTAGAAAGCTTGAAAGCTTCTTGAAGACAGGGAAAACATCTAAAGCTCTTTTAAAATATCCTAATAGTCACTAGCATAATGCTGGGCACCAAGTGTACAATCTAAGATTGATTTGATGTGTTATATCAGCCAGACCCTAAATAATTAAAACATTTAGAGCATGAGATAATCTAACCTATTTTAGAGTATTCAAAATTAGGGAAGATCAAAAAGTACAAAATCAAAAAATAATAAATGTTGTGATTAGCATAATAGAAGCAAAACAAATCACCCAAACAAAATCCTACACAAAATACATCCCCCAAAAGAGTTAGTGTTAACAAAAAGAATGGATCCCTCCACTTTGATAGTAGGTACTACCCTTGACCATTGTTATTAGCAGAATGTTGCTGCCTATTAATATGGACTTTATTTATATGGTTGAAATTTATCTCTGCCTTCCTCAGTCCACATCATGTCATAGAGGTTTCCCCAGTGTGGTACAGTGGAAAAAACATTGGATTTACAGAGAATGTGGGTTCCAGTTCCACATTTATTACATCATCTGTGTGGTATCGGCCAAGTTGCTGCTAAGTCACTCTAGACCTGTTTCCTCATTTATAAAATGGTGACCAATGTCCCTTTCATCTCTAAATCTATGATCAATTTTTTATTGTTTATATTTCTCTGAATTCTCCATATTCACCATTCCTTAAGGAAAAGTAACATCTTAGTGCATTCAGGTACCACAATTTTTCCAGCCATTTTTCAGTCTGACCCATTCCTGAAAACATTGCTGAACTACTACCCTTCAATCCTTTTGTAACCAAAATTATCTGATTACGTTCCTGTAATGCTGTTTCTAACTTTTTTTAAAAATCACGAATACTATGTCTATAAAAATGTTTCTTATTGTCAATAAGCCCTTTGGGTTACAATCCTAGCTGTGGAATCTCAAGAAATCAGCCTCAGTGGGTCAAAGTAGATCAACAGTAACACTTCCCTTATTACTCCAAATGTATTTAAGGCAATCTTAAATGAATCCATAAGTTTACCAGTTAGTGTTGATGACTTTTCATTTTCAAGGTACTTTTCCAGGGCTTATCTCATTCCCTTCTCACAACTCTATAAATTAAGAAGGTGGAGTGAATGTTTGACTTGGAGTCAGAAGGACCCAAGTTCAAATGTTGTCTTAGATACTTATCAGCTGTGTCAGTTTCCTCATCTGAAAAATTCAGATAATAACCGTATCTGCCTCAGGGAATTATGAATATAAAGCCTGCGAAATGCTTTGCAAACCTGAAAGCATTATATTATTCATTACATTGTTATTCCCATCATTATTTTCATGCCCATGTCTTATATGAAAAAAGTGGAGGCTCAGTTCAGTCAATCAGCAAACATCCAAGACATAAAATGACTTGCCTTAGGTCACACTTGTAGGAAGTGATGGATTCAGAATTAAAACTAATTTTATCAGATTTAGTCTGGTGCTTTTTCTGCTACAACACCATCAGTCTCTAAATAATGTTATTCTGTCCCTGATATTAAAAAAATAGTTAACAGTTTCCTTCATTTTTGCTAAGGAGAGATAAATTATAAAAACCACTTTGTTAGCCAAATTAAAATTTTAACTGGCAAAATATAACTAGATATATCATATAAATAGTTTGTATTCAATGTCAGACAATAGAAAACAGAGTAGTATTTTTTCCCAGGAAGCTTCAAGACCTATATTCAAAACACAATCTATTTTTTCTCAGATTTAATAAAAACTTAGAATTAGACTGCTTTTCTCGATTAGCAGCAATCTACAAATTATTTTAACCCATTGTTTTTATATCCAATGGGTGTGTGTACCTATTGTTTATACACAATGGGCATTTATACCCATTGTGTTTATATGAATCCCAAATGATTTTTAAAGTCAATTTTCCTCAAATTCTATCTAATTAAGTACACTGACTACCTAAATGAACTATTCTCACTTATTCTTCCAAATGATACAAGAAGCAGTATGGCTTAGTAGATAGAATTCTGGACTTGGAATTAGGAAGATCTGCCTCAGATCTTACTACCCTCTATGACTTCTTGGGCCTTATACTTTAACTTTTATTCAGGGCTTCCTGCCTCCAGGTCCAGGGCTCTATCCAATATGCTACCCAAATGCCTATAATATAATAAATACATATCTTCTCTCATTGGTTTGTCACCTAAGCAAACAATAGAGAGAACAAGTATTTGCTTGAGCATCAGGAGAAATGAGCTAAAGTTTCAGTAATATTTATCCTAACAGTCTTTGAATCTATCTATAGTTATTGCCCTGACTTTGCTGATAACTAGCAGTGACATTAAGGAAGTTATTGTACTTCTTTGAGCTTCACATTATCTGTTCAAAGAGGCTTGGCTGAGACGATCTCAAAGCACTAAACTAACTCTGTAACATGTCACCTATCAACACATATCACACATTAGATGTGACTCTACTATATAATTGTATTACTTCCAAGAATTTGAACTTCAAAATGATATTCTCCAACCATAGCTTCTTAACCTTTCAACACCTCCCTTTAATTCATTCATACTAAACCCATCTTCTACCATCATCAAGGCCCATCCCTATAGTCTTCCTCAGTTTGGCTTTCCTTACCTCTATACTTAACTTTGACCCCATGTTCTACTATTTAACAATCATTTATAGACACCACTTGAGAATTCCTGACATTCCTGACCTGAAGCCAATGTATACACTATCATTATAAGGTTGAGGAGAGAGTTTGGGAGAGCTAGTTCAGATTAGAAAGAATTCACTTAGACCTCTTTAGCCAAAGGGAGCTTTATTGACGTAAAAGCAGCAGGCTAGCTCTGGAAGGACTAACAATTTATAGAAGGATAGGGTAAATTTTATGACCCAGGATGGGGGAGGGGAGACAAGGAATTTCATGGTCCAGGATAACAGGAAAGTTTTATGGTATTCCAAGATAAGGGGAGACTTTAGGGTGCCAGAGAAAGAGCAACTCAACCCTTAGCTCATCTTTGTATCAAGAGTAGGGCACCTCTAGAGGATAAACCAGTGAAAGGGCAGCTCAACCTTTAGGGCACGTTCCTATCCACATCATTTTCCCACTCAACCACTAGGTAGGAGAAATCTTTGTGGGGGAAGGGGAAGAAAAAGGGGTAAAAGTCACTGTTTTTAGAAGCTGCTTCTTGCTGAACAGGAGCAAAGAATGCACCTCAATAATGCTTTCACTTTTAATTCTGCCCTGCTCAACACTGCTGGAGAAAGTTATGAAATGGAGCTGATTTCACCCACAACAAATTTAAGATAGAAAACTTCAGGTGGGCACTCACTGCTTCCAAATAAGCATTTTTCTCATCTCTTCTTGATTAATCTTATCTCCTCCCTGACAGTGATGGATTCCACATTCTTTCTCTAATCAAACTCCCATCACACCCTCTATACTTACAGTAGATGCTATAGCCTTCTTACATATTTCAATGAGATTAAGGCCATCATACAAGATCTCGTTTAACACCAGTCTTTGCTTTTCAAATAAGCTAAGTGCCATCATATAGTCTTTTGTCCTTCCTTATTGTCTTAAAGCAAGAACCTCTGGAATAGGTGATATTACTGATCCCTACCCCCTTTAGTTGTCCCCTCTCTTCTTATCTTTTCTCCTTCATTTCTACAGCCCCTTCTTAACTGTCACCTTAAATGGTTCTTCATATTCTTCATAACAGAGCAAGGTTTCATTATTTCTTTTTACTTATTTCCCAATATTTTATCTTAGTCTATCTTCTCCCCTCTCTCTACATTCCATCCCTAGGGAATTATGATCATTCCTGTGGCTTCAGCTAAGAAGATAGTACCAAATTCCAAATCCACATTTCCAATCATTCTGTCTCTCATGAGGTATCCCCAAATGCCTATAGGAAAACTCTACTTAGCCATGTCACCAGCACGTCAAACCCCTCAAACCCAGTGTGTCCAAAAATAAGCAAGTTTTCTTTTCCTCTCTCCCAAAAAATCTATTTCTTTAATTCAATGAGAAGTATCCTTACATACTCAACTTTTTATCTTTGAAGTCTTGATATTATCTTTATATCTTTTCCCTTTCCTCCCCATTTTTCACAGTTACTAAGTCTTTTCACTCTCTGAGGAGTGTAGGTAGAAAGGTAGATAGATAGATAGATAGATAGACAGATAGATAGGTAGATAGATAGATAGATAGATAGATAGATAGATAGATAGATAGATAGATAGATAGATAGATAGATAGGTAGGTAGGTAGGTAGGTAGGTAGGTAGGTAGGTAGATAGATAGATAGATAGATAGATAGATAGATAGATAGATAGATAGATAGATAGATAGATAGATAGATTGATAGACAGACAGATGATAGATATAGATATTGTGTATACATACATAACACAGGCACACACACACACACACACACACACACACAGAGTAAATGCAAATTAACTTCCAAGGTACCCGAGCAGTACTTTGTAGGAAGCTAGGGATTTAGGAAGGAAAAAGGAAGAATATCAATGGTACAATAGACAGACTGTGTAGATTCAAAGAGGTGGGGTGGGAGGATGTTATAAAAGGGGAATTACAAATAAGGCAGTTAGGTGGGAAAATGCAGTATATGAAGGAGAGTTATATGCAATCATTTTAGAAAGATAGTCTAGAAACAGATTATGAAGTGATTTAAATTCCCAATAGAGAATTTCCTACTTTGTCCTCCAGACAATACATTGACACTCCTTGAACAGAGAAGTGATATGGTACTGTGTTTTAGCCATATCAACTGGCTACTGTGTGGAAGATGAATTTGGGGAAGAGAGAGGTTGGATGCAAGGAGAATTATTAGGTGGTTACTTCCATAAGCCAAGCAAGACATAATGACTATGATCTGGAATATTGTGGCAGCTATGTGATTAGAGAGAAAAAAAGATGGATTTAGAGGCTGTTGTGGTGATAAAATCAGCATAATTTACCCACTAACTGGATATAAGGGGTGATGGGAGAATAAAGAGTCAAGGGCAACTCCAGAGTTAGAATGATAAGAAGGAAGATGGTATCCTAGATATAAATGGGCAAGTTAGGATCCTGAGTTTTTTGATAATTCTTGAAGGACCTAATCTAAAGGGTATTTGTGAAAAAGTTGCTTTGAAAGCTATAAAGTGACATAAATGTGAACTACCCTTCCTTTATTTTTTCCTTCTGGAAGATAAGGGAGGTAAATCAAAGAATAGGAAATAAAAGTTTCCCAATATGATTGTCAATTTTAAGTGCTATTTCAAAATTTAGTTCATGAAGTTGGCTATAAATTTTCAGAGAGTAAAAGCTAAAACTAGGACACATGCAGCAAAGCCTCTCTTAAAACAAATTACATCCTTAAGCAGAACATGATTAGTGGAGATACTGTATGTGAATTAGGATGCAAAGTTGTATGTGATATCTAGTCAATGACTTCCTGGTTTTCCAGCTCCGTAAGAAAAATCATCAGGAAGAAATAGTGGAATGGATGCCAAGAGAAATGATATTATCACACTGGAGAAAGATGCATTAAACTTCAGAGATATGTGTGTGTTATCAGTTTTATTAAAACTGTCACTAGTAGAAACAAATTCTGTTTTAGCAAAACCTGCTATTAAAGATACTTCGTTAGGCCACAGGTCAAATTATGTCCCTAATAAGCTTAGAATTAGGAAGACCTAAGTTCAAATCTGGCCTCAGACATTTATTCTTTGTGTGATCCTGGGCAAGTCATTTAACCCTTTTTGCCTCAGTTTCTTCATCTGTAAAATAAGATGGAGAAGAAAATGGCAAACTACTTTAGTACCCTTGCCAAGAAAACCCCAAACAGGGTCACAAAGAATCAGATGTAACTGAAAACAACTGCACAGTAACAACAATCTTCACGATATATCACACATTTGAATGAAAATGAATAGAGGGCATAAGAAACTGTTTATTAAGTACTATGTGTGCCAAGCACTATGTTGTGTTGCAGATGCCAAAACAAAAGGAAAGATATATCTCTGTCTCCAATGAGATTATATTCTACTGGAGAGAAAAGCAACATGTATTAGGGAGTAGTGGCCAGGGAAGGCTATTTTGGTTTGAAAAGTTACAGAGATGGTGAGCAGAGACCTTAGGGAGTAAGATGACATTCCCTTTCCATTAGCAATAAGAACATTAACTTGATTATAGTTCCAGAACTGGAGAGAACAGAGAACAGTAGAACAGCTGAAAAGATGCCTAGGGAATAAAGAGAAATATGATTGAAGCCTACCCACTACCTACTGGAAGAGTAGGGCCCTAGGGTAGATGTTGTTGAGTCAAGTCCTCCAGGGCAAGGTCTCTGGTCCAGGAGGTAAAGCAGCTGGTGAGATTTAAAGCCACTGAAATCACTCCATTTTTAGGTCTTAACCAGACCTTCTCATCAGATCATTATAAACAACTCCTAACTATTCTTTCCTGACACAGAAAGATAATGCACTTATTAATTATGTACTATGTATCTGAAATTGTATTAAACATTAGAGAATACAAATGCGAGTCAGTAAGAGAGTTCATACTCTCAAGGGCCTTATAATTTAATGGGAGAGTAAAATACATATAGGGGATCTAGAAGTAGGAGAGAGAGGAAGGTTATCTATACAGGGGCAAGCAAGGAGAAAGAGATGGAGTCTGGAGAGAGTTAAGGACAAAATGGGCTGAGGCATGATTGGGGTTCTTCCTAATATCATACTCCAGGAAGAGTCATTATTGAAGAGAGGAGAATCAGTGGAAGGAGGTTATCCAGAAAGGATGCAGAATCTGAAGAAAGTGGATTCCAGATGAAATTAATTCAATTTTGCCCATTTCTAGTTCATCCTAAACCCTGTTCCCCAAGTAATCTTCTGAATTTACCATTTCCTTCAAAGTAACCTTCAGTGGTTCGTTATATTTTCAAATAACATATATGCAGTATTTATTGGATTTATATTTGAAGGTTTAACATAGTACATGCTTAACAAGTGTTTGTTGAGTCAAAGAATTAGTGCCTTAGTGCTTCTGGGGCCACATTTCATGGAAAACATTATTCCATGATTACTACTGGGGAATTCTAAAAGTGGGGAAGTGTGACAAATTAAGGGTTTTCATTTCTTATAAAGTCACTTTGCAACCTTAAAGAAAGCATGGCAACATCAACAACTCTGGCAATAGGCTTTGTGAGAAAATATTGCAGTAGGTTCCTTTGATGATTATTGATACGCTGTGTTTGTAGGAAATGTCCTTTTTCACATAACACCTAAGTTTGAGTCCTAATGTAAATACTGGAATATCTTGATCTGGAATGAGATAATAGAAGTTGATTGAATCAATCAATCAAATAATTCTATGCCACTTATAATTTTATCAGATGAAAACACATCTACTGAAATAGTCAATAAGAAATATGAAATATGTGGGAACAAGGACTAAAAGTATCCGATGAATCAATCAATTAATGAATCAAAAGCTCTTAAATACAAGTGTGAAAAATCTTTGGCCAATTTAGAACTTCTTGAACGCCACTGAAATAGAGTGATGCTGCAAAAGAAGTAGTTTTGGGTCAGTTGAGGAGACCTGGTCACATCATGTGTGCTTTGTATAAAATACCAAGTCATTTGGAACCCAGATATTTGAACATATGGCAATTTAATAGTGAAAACCTTCAAGCCAAGCTCCAGAAAAAGAATCACTTGTAGGAGGAGAAAAAGAGCTCCAAACTTGGCCTTGATTTTTGTCTTCTCCACTCTAACCTCCTTCCCCATGGCTAAAGCAGGATTTAATGAGCTTCCAGTGCTATGAGGGATTTTGGACTTCTCATCCTATCTTAGTTTTGTCTAATGATCTGTGTCTTGGCAAGAGGAAGAAGGGATATGGGAAAGAGTTGGAATCAGATTGTTTGACCTACATATAATCAATGTTGATTTCATTTGCTCCTACTTTTTTTTTTCTCTTTTTTAAGTGAGGGCATGAGAGAAATCAAGAAAACTATAAATGTGACTGAGATTATAGTCTCCCCCAATCACACCACTTTGGAGGCAGACAACTTAACAGCACCCACCCCCACCTCCGCTCTGATAGAACTGTACAAGAAGCTGAAGGATATAAAAGACAGAAGCTCAGACCAGAAATTCCCCTAGAGGTGAGCAGAGCTCAATGCAACATAAAGTCCAAAGTCAACAAACAGATTGGGAAAATAAACATACAACAAAAAAGTACCTGACCATAAAAAGCTTTGGTGGTGAGAAGGAATCTAAAGACATAAACAACAAGGAAAACCATTATTTTTAAATGTCTACAAGCAAAGCCTCAAGGAAAAATGCAAATTGGATACAATCCCAATAAGAATTTCTAGAAGAGTTAAAGAAAAATTTTTAAAGCAAAAAATTTTTTTTAAATAAGAGTTGTAAAGAATAAATTAAGGGGAAAAAAGGCTATAACAAAAATCAAAAACATAATTAACAACTTGGTAAAAGTACAAAATATACTAAAGAAAATAGGTCCTCAAAATTCAGAATTCACCACATGGTGAAAGAGGCCCAAAAATCTCATTGAAGAAAATAAGTCCTTAAAGATTAGAATCAGTCAATTGAAAGCTTAAAATCCCATGAAACATCAATAAAAATAATAAGACAAAGTTAAAAGAATGGGAAAAATGTGAAATATCTCATTTAAAAAACTGACCTGGTAAAATAGATCAAGGAAAGGTAATTTAAGAATCACTGGACTACCTAGATCCTAGATACCTTATTTCAAGAAATTATAAAGGAAAACTATACATATATCTTAAAATCAGAATAAAATACAAATTGACAAAATCTACTGATCATCTCCTGAAGGAAATAAAAAAAGAACCTCTTTGGAATATTATATCCAAAATTCAGAATTCACAGGTCAAGGAGAATATACTGCAAACAGCCAGAAAGAATAATTCAAACACTTTGAAGCCACAGTCAGGATCACATAAGATTAAGCAGCTACCACCACACAGAAACAGAGAGCATGGAATTTGGCATTCCATAAGGCAAAAGAGCTAATCCTAGCTCTTTTGGACATTTAATGAAGTAGAGGATTTTCAAGCATGCCTGATGAAAAGACCAGAGATACATAGAAAATATAACATTTAGCCACAAAATTCAAGAAAAGCATAAAAAGTAAAGACGGTTGAGAAATTATAAGGGATTTAACAAGTTTAAACTGTTTACAATCCTATATGGGAAGATGATAGGTACAACACCCTAAGAATTTTAGCATTACTGGGGCAGTTGGAGGGAGTCTACTTGGATACTAAGTACATGAATGTGTTTTCTATTATGTTGAGATGATCTCAAAAAAAGAATGGAAGGGTCAGATAAAGGGATGTATTAGGAAAAGGGGAAAGGAGAGGAAGAATGAGGAAAGTTATCTCATATATATGAGGCCTGAAAGGAAGAATTAATAACATGGAGAGGAGAATGGAGGTGGGGGGAATAACAGGTAAGAAATATCAAGAGTAATTATGGAGAAAAAAAGTAAGAAAGAAGAGTGTGATGTGGATATTCCAAAATTCCCTCATCTGACAATAATTTATTGACTTTCTACTTCTCCCTCTCCCTTCCTTTACAAAACCGTCCTCTAAGTCTACGCTGTGACTTCCAATTTCTCAACCACTCAGTTCTCTCCCAAGGCATCTCCCCCTTCACTTGCCACTCTCCCCTCTTTTCCTGATCTTGACCTCTTGGTGAATTAGTTCAACTCTATATTATTCTCTTCTATGAGTTCCAAGTCTCCTTATATCACCCACTGCACCCTGCCAAGCCTCCACCTGGATTATTTCAACCATTCACTATCTTCTCTCCTACACAAATGCTGCTGCACAAAGGTGAAGACAATCATGTTTTATTCAGACCGAGTCATCTATGAATTTATGTTATACAACCTCAACTGGGCCCTAGCTACAACTAGGCAATCCAGTTATCAACTCATGATCTCACTATCCAAAGTTTTTCTAAATCATTTCATCCCTCTTCTTCTCCCCTCTTCCTCATCTCAAAATGCTCATATGCCTTCTCTTACCAGCTCCTCCTTCAACTCTACCTCACATGAAGAGGTGGCCTTACTACTTACCAAGGTCCACCCATCCACCTGCACAAGTGATTCCATTTAATCCTGTCTCCTCCAACTGATCTCCCCCTTTATCATGCCCATTGTATCACCTACTCTGAATCTCTCCTGGTCTACAGCCTCCTTCCCTACTGCCTATTAACATGCCTGTCTCTCTCATACTAAGTGGATTAATAATTCTTCAGGGGTAAAGAAATGTGAGAAAGGAAAGTATCATACCAGAAACTCCAGACTGACAGTTAAATAAAAGATCTAGATAACAGACTTCTAAAGATTGAGGAAGGGGACAGAGGGGGATGATCAGTCAGGGCACACTTGGGAAAAAGTAAAGAAAATAAGTTAAACAACAAAACCTCTGAAACTTGCCCTCTATCTTGATGGCATCTTGTATAACAGAGATGGCCAACAGTAACAGGCAAATGTTGACTTAGAAAACCACAAATTAACACTATCTGTCTGGTATTGTATTTTTTTATTTATTTTGTTAAACATTTCCCAATTACATTTTAATATGATTTAGGCTCGGCACTCAGGAATTTTACCCTGACAAGTTTGACACTGCTACTGGATATTAGTTAAGAATATCACATAAAGGACAACAATGCCAACAGTTTTTAGAACCATACACCAAGATGCTGTCACAAGAAAGTTACTTCTTTATTCACTGTAATAGAGTGAGAGACACAGGAATAATATTTATCATAAGACACAGGATATACAATTTGGTTGTCTGCACTTTTGTTCTAAGGCCAGATATGGCTACAGCAACTTCAAAATATATAAGGCAATAAATATACACATATACACACACATGCATGCACACACACACACACACACACACATACTTGCATAATTATTCAAAATGAGGCAGAGAAATATAGCCAAGGAACATGGAGTACAGAATGTCTTAAGTGGTTGTGCCAGCAAGTCTGCTGAAATCAAGCCATGAGATTCTGTGGGTAATATTACATCATGCCTAAGATTGTAGATCTTTTCTCTTGAAAAACCATGTTGCACCCACTTTTGTCTATTTTCTTAATCTTTTTTATTCATTTGCAATTCTAAGTGAATGCCCAAGAAGTATGAAAAAACACACATTTAACATAACTAATTGAAGGAACTCATACATCAATCTATCCTTCATATCTTCCACTTTCAATAGATTATTTGGTAACACTGAATCTTACAGCTCAAGAAAAGTACAGGCAGTTAAAATAATAGTGTCATCCTGGCAGGTTAAGTACTTACCCCAATACTTCAAGGATCTACAATTTTATTGGCATGAGCATCTCCTTTACCAGGGCAGTTCACACACCCTTTTATGCCTCAGGGGAAGTTCTACATGAGAAGCTAAAGAACTTCATTACCTGCTGGCCAGCCTTCTGGTAATGAGTCTGTCTAAATTTAGCCAGTCTGGTCCTCAGTTAACAAATATATAGTCTACACCAGACCTTATCAGCATGGTCTGGACCTACCAGAATTCATGCTCTCTTGGCACAGCACCAGAAAACCAAGATCATCCATAATCCATGATAAGGAATCAGTAAATATATTTAATAGAGCTATCTCACAAAACTGTCAAGAAATTGCATTCTCCAATTTTGAAAATCCAGGCTATATTACCATTAGAAAGGTGAAAAATTCACATTGCCCATAAAATTAATGTTATCAAAACAGCAATGTCAAGAAAGAGTAAAATGATGGGGCCATTGAGCTATAGCAGGAACAGACATTAGAGGTCATCTCATTCAACCCCCTTATTTGACAGATGAAGAAACCGAGAGTTAATTTGCCCTTTTCAGCTAAGATCTCTTTAGTTGGAAGAAATCTAATAGGCCCTTGGGTCCAGCTTGCCTTTGAACATATATGCTGTCTACAAATGTACCTGACAAAGCGGTCACCTTGCCTCTGCTTAAAGAAATCTAGTATGTAGGAATCCATAACTAAAACTGTTAACCCCTTGCATTCTTAGATAGCTCTGTGAGATAAGATTTTTTTTCCATTATATTTTTCTTACATTTGTCTCCCTGCAATTTCTATGCTTATTATTTATGCCCACAGAGGCAAAGAAAATGTATTCCACCTTTCATATTAAAGCCATTTACAGATCACAGATTTAGAGAAGTAAAGAACCTTGGAAACGTATCTCAGTTACCTCATTTGTCATATGATGAAACTGAGAAATAACTACCCCAATGACAGACAGCTAGTAAATGACAGGCAGGAGCTTTCCCTCTCTTAATTATTTCCTATTTATCCTAGATATGCCTGCTTTGTATACATTTGTTTGCATGTTGTCTCCCTGACAAGACTATAAGCTCCTTAAGGGAAGGTACTATCTTTTGCCTATTTTGGTATTCCCAGTGCTTAGCACTTAGTAAGTGCTTAATAAATGTTTATTGAATTGGACTGAAAAACTCAGGTCTTCTGACTTCAAATTTAGTGCTCTTCTAGAGCTTACAACAGTGCCTGATACATGTGCTTAACACATGACTGCTGACTGAACTCTTTCTACTATACTAATTCCCTATCAGTCCCTAATGCTTCTCTTCCACAGATGTTTTACCTCACGATTCTATCCCAAATTCTCTGGTCATAATATAATATATACACCTCAGCTTCCAGAACTAAACACAATCCATGGCATATGGTTTGATCATCCCCTTTCATTCTGGACACTATGTTTTAATGCATATGAATGCTTATATTACTATAGAATAAGCTTGCATTTATAAATTCTGTGTGGCATAGTAGATGAAGAGACATCTACAGTCGGAAAGATCTAGGTTTAATTCCTATCTCTGATACGTAGTGGCTATTTAACTATAGGCTAACTCCCTTAACTTCTCCATGGCTCCAAGAAGCTGTGGTATGTGCTATGTCTACACCCTTGTAAAACCATCTCAACAGATGAGCTAAACAGTAGTGAGGATAACTAAAAGGTTTCAAACTCATCAGGGAGTAAGAGGATGCCTACTCCAAGCACTTGATGACTTCCCCCAGTGGAAGGAGAAGATGAGAACAATTGATTCCAATGGCCATGAAGATGGCTCAAGCAGGCACTATGGGGCACTCAGAGATTGATTAGACATGGAAGATGCCAAGTTCATTCATTGCATCCTGGGTCATCACCAGTTGTTATGACTTTTGTCTGACCACAGGACTTTGATGACTCTAGAAGAGATAATGAGGCTGATAACTTTCTGGCACTCTTTATCACATAATCCAACTAACTCTCTAGTCAAGACACCGTGATGTCATTGGTCCTCTTCAAAAATGAAACTTGAACAATAGCCCCCAGGTAACTAAAATGGTAAGTCAGAGTATACTTACCTATCTGCATTGTTAGAGGGAGTTACCTCTCCGGAGGCTTCCTAAACCAATGAAATCAGGTGCAGTAGAGTTTAGGAAAAAAAGTTTGCATAAACTTTCTTGGTCACCAAACAAGACCTGCAGACCACTGAAACGACAGGTTCTTTTCCATGGTAACTCATTTAAATGTATTTCCCCATCCTACATTTGAGTAGTTGTCTTTGGAAACCAAGTATAGTACTCTACATCTATATCTATTAACTTTCATCTGTCTGGACCAGATCTTCATCTATGAGAATCCTGCCCAATGTTACACAGTTGGTAGGTGTGAAAGATATGTCATATAATCTCACAGTGAATCAATGGTGCTAACTAGTGATGGCAGTACTGAAGCAGATGGAATAAAATCAGGTAAGCCAGGTAAGGATTCCATGAGTATTAATAGACTGAGTGAATCTGAAGGGGCTGAGGCATTAAAGTTCCCAATAAGTTTTATTGGAAGCTTGTACTGCATTGCATTGCTTTGTATTGAAAAGGATAAATTAAGAAAGTAAGGAGAAATAAGTGATAAGCCAGAGAAAGATAGCATCAAGGTTGAGATTTTGGAGGTGGAATACAAATGTGCAATAAAAGTTGGGGTAGCCAATGTGGAACGGTAAAAATCAATTGACATCATATTATAGTATCATAGATTTCATGATGGTAAGAATCTACAAGGTTACTTAGTCCAACTCCCTCATTTTTTTTTTGCAGTTGAGGAAACTAACACCTGGAGAATTTAAGTGACTTGTCCAAGGTCACATAGGTGGCAGAGACAGGAGTGGAAACTGGGTCTTCTCATTCTAAATCCAGCCTTCTTCAAATTATACAACACTGAATAAATGAAGGCAAAGAATTTTCCATCGACAGTCACTACCAATGAATATCTAAAGGTCGTGGGCAAGTGTTATAAGAACAAGAAAATTTAAATTGCTTCTAGGAGGTTTTTCTAAGAAAAAGTAATATATTTTGTTTAATGAAATTCACCACTGACTTTTAGAATGGTGAGGGTCATCCAATGCCAGTTCTTTAAGTTAGCTGATGTAGTTAAGAGAGAGCTGGCTTCAGAGTTAGGAAAAGCTAGATTAAAGTCCTAATTCCATTGAGTACTGGTTGTATGACCCTAGAAAAATTACATAATTTTTCAGTGACCCAAGTTATTCTGGAAGACTTTTAAATGGCATCAATAGTGTGATCTGCATTGATAAAAGAATTTACTACTAGGAAGTTCCAACACAAAACCATAGATCACATCTCACCTTACCTCCCCTCTCAAAAAAAATTTTTTTTTAAAGTTTGGGACATATGTAAGAGGAAGCTTTACAAATCCCAGAACAGCATAAGTTTAGAAATTCAATAAAGATAACTGGCCTTCAGTTCTTATTCTATGGAATAGCTATAGCTACCTCTACTGGTCAGAAAGAAGTAGCCTCTTGAAATGGCTAAAAAAAAAATACTCTACCTGAGTAATAAAATTAGTCTGACCCCTTTAAAAAAGCACATGGCAGGCATCAGAAAACCCTGATTTCAAAATAGAACCTAAAACTACTGTTTCCTCCAAGAATTTTCCTATATCTCTGAGTCAAAAGTCTTCATTTCCTTCCCTTAAGTCTTGACTTTTTCTTATTTAGAAAACACTAAGATCTTCCCCAAATTTACTGCGAATTCAATAAAGCATTGCCTACAGTCCAAGAAGAAAAGAGAGAGAGAGCAGCAATATGGGAAATGATCCTTCAGTGTCTACTTTGGGGTACTTTAATCCTATTCTCTGATGTGTGAAGTGCTACATATCACTCCCAAAATGATCCTTCTCCCTCTTCTTTTCCACTGTTTCCTCTTCCATAATCTGATTATTCTGATGCCAGCACATATTCAGGGTGATGATGAAGGATGTTACAATATAGTTTGAGGTGGTTTTTTCCTCTCCATCTTCCAGCCCAAAACCATTTTCGAAAGGGCCCAGATGATCCTAAATCAACCCTGTGATTCTTTTAAAGAAGCAAATATGTGGCCACCTTAGGTACTATACTATTAATGGTAGCCTTTAAAAATAGCTGTGACCCAGTTGGCCCCTTCGGGGCTTGGGAACACTCAGGAAAAAATCTGGAAACTACAGAATCATTCAATTCATCAAATATGCATTAACATCTGCTATGTCACAGGGTTGTGCCAGGCACTGGGGAGATAGAAAGATGCAAATGAAACAATTTCTGCTCTCAGGAAGCTTACATTCAATTTACAGAAGACATAAGTGAAAAATTGAAAATACAAAGACCCAACAGAAGGCAATGAAATCATTTAGGCATACCATGAGGTGCCTATTATCCCCACATCCTGTCTGCTCTTCGAGTGGTCCCAAAGGTTCTTTCAGAGAGTCTAAAGAAGATGAAATTATATCTTAATAGTTTTATTCAGTTCTAAAAGTTATCAGACTGAATAGCAGAATATTCTGATACCACTTAGACCTATAAAGAATTGAATTTACAAACAATAGGCACTTCAGTAAAACCCCTCAAAATCCTAAAAAGATACTCATCTACTAAGGATAAATTATTCAATTAATTTATGTCATCAAATGAGTTAACATTTATAAAGTGTTATGTAAACCTTAAAGTAATACATATGGATCACAGATAGATGTATGTATACTAATTATGAAATAATTCCAATCTAAAATAGAAAAGTATGAAAGGTGGTGAAAAACAAGCTAGAGACTAAGCAAAAGAGCCTTATCCTGTCAATGATTTCTTTTACCCCCAACATAATAACATTCCATTAAGTTTCTGTTTTGTAAAGAAATAAGACTGTATCTATACTATAACAAAAGTTGGGGGTTGGGGATAGTCCTTCTATAATTTTCTTAGTATGAGCCCTGAATTTGTAGCTTTGTCTTTCTTTTTAACCATATTATTCCATAACGGACTCTTAATTACTAAGCATAAAGTCCTTAGCAGAAGCAAAGCGAGAAGCAGTATGGTATGAGAGAAATCTCTAAACTCCAGCTGTATTTTTATTAGCAAGAATAGATCAGGATCCTGTGAGTTCCAGCGTTGACATCCTTTTAGGAAACAGGACAGTAAACTCAAGCAGTACAGCCAGATATGTACTCCTAGGCTGAATCTGAAGTGCAAGTTCATCATCCTGCAGCTCCCCCTCTCTTTGGGGAACCTGTGTCCAGACTCTGAGGGAACAAAACAGCACTAATATGGACCACTGTGACAACTCAGGGCACATGCACATCATTTGTGCTCCTGATGTCTACTCCCAAAGGATCAGAGACTGGTGATTCACACAACATGGTGAGGAAATTATTCCAGAGCCATATTTAACCACCCATACCATACCCACATGGTCCCCGCTCCAACACTACCCTCTACTACACGCACTCATACACACGCACATACATATATATGTGTGCATGTGTGTACATATATATATATACATATGTATATATCCTCCCTTCACCATTACGTAGAAATTATATCATACTCCTTCAGAGTTCCAAAAGCACATAAGTGAAAATCCCACTAAAGAATAACTATGACTAACAAGAGGTAAATGAGCTACATTCCTTTCTAACCTCTGTATGCATCTAATTTGTCCTTGGGTTACAATATTTATTCTCATGCCTGTCATTGTTTACGGCTCTGTACCTAAGAGTGAATTCCAATTTTCTTTGATTCTAATTGTTTTGTCCCCTTATTCCACTGCGCCTTATGCTAAAGTAAACTTTCATGGATCTTTTAAAATTTTATTTTCAAAAAAAAATTATTTTCTAACATCAAACCAAAACTGGCTTGTCTTTTGGCCATGCATCCTAGTTTTACCAAGCAGAAACCCCATTTCCTTATGACTGACACTAAAATATTTGAAGATGTCCTTCTTGTTCAAGTTAAACATTCCCATATGGGCCAGACCCTATAAAAAATTTACCTTTGAGGCAACCTTCTTCTGACCTTGATCTATCGTTAATGTCCTTCCTAAAATGTGAGATTCCAGTCTATGGCTTTTTTTATTGGGGATTGTGAACTTGTTTACTTATTTATTTGTTTAATATTGATAATTCTATTTCTATTTAATTGGTTTCCCTTTTAATCCTATTTTATTTTATGAATTTAAAGAACTTATAATAATAGCTAGTATTTATATTACACCTATTATGTGCTAGGTGTAGTACTAAGTAATTTACAAGTATTATTTCACTTGAACCTCACAACAATCTTGAGAGTAGATGTTATTATTACCCCCAACTACAGTTGAAGAAAGAGAGGTATAGTAAGTTAAGTTACTTGCTGTAACAACAAAGCAGGATCTTTTGGTTTTTTTCTGGATTAAGTGTTAGTCAATTACACATATAAGTGGGCTCTAACCAATCAGATGCATGCATGTGGGCTCTAGCCAATCAGATGTTGAGTAGAACTGTATCTAAAGAAAGCAGACCTAAAGAAAGCTAGAGCTGAAGGGGTGAACCAACGTTGAAAAGAAGAGAATACAGAGAGAAAACCTCTGAGAACAGAGAGGAGACCCCTGAGAGCTGAGAGACCTCTGAGAGTGGAGATGAGACCTCTGAGGGTGGAGAAATGACCTCTGAGAGTGGAGAGGAGACCTCTGAGAACAGCAGGGCAGACCTATGATGGCAGAGACTTGCTGAAGGAGCCTCTGAACTTTAAAAGTGAATAGAACCGTGGAGCAGAAACCTGCCTGTTGGAAGGTAGCTTAGTTTTAAGAACAGTTAAAGTGAACTGAGGTGTTATCACAAAGCCTCTGGACTTTGGAGGTGAACTAAGATGATGGTACTGTTGGTGGGTGTCAATACAGTTGTTGCCCTGTTGAGCTTTGTTTTCCCAGAGGCAGAGGCTGCAGGCAAGAGCTGGGAGAGCTTGGAGTGGAGCAGTCCCTATGAGCCGAGACATGGAGCAGGAGCAAAGAGCTATCTATGTGTGAATACAGGTGAAAGCTGGGAGTGATCAGCCCACAGAGGAAGAGCTAAGGGACGTGGAAGTCAACCTCGAGTTAAGATGAAAGAGGACTTTGCTTGGAAACTTGGTATTGATGGGAGAGACTGTTCTTACTCGACCTAAGATTAGAAGGTGTGGGATTTTCTGCTACCCCTTAAGGATACATCTTGCTAGCAAAGACCCTAGCCTCAGACCCCCTGGTTGCATATATAATATTTTGGGGGAAATGTTACTGAACGCAATAATATACTATGTGCCATACAACATACTGAGTGTTATGATATATAAATATATATATATGTGCGCATATAAATATATACATACACACATAGATAGATATATATTGAATGATGTGTTTTGCTTAAGTATGTTGCTATGAATGCTATGCTTTACTTTATCAATGCTTAGTTTATTGCTGAATAAATAAAAGAGTTCATTATACCATGCGATTATACCCTTGCAATCTTTCACAGCAGCAGTCCTCCGGTGTGCTGTGGGTATTGGTGATACATTTGCCCAAAGTTAGACAACTTAGAAGTTCTGAGATGTGATTTGAATTCAGGTCTTTCTAATGGGCCCTACCCACTACATCACCTAGCTGCTATTAATGAAGAGACCATAAGCTTCACCAAATTGCCAGAAGGATTCATCACACACACACACACACACACACACACACACACACACACACACACACACACACACACACACACACACACACACAAAGCTCCAGTCTAAAATTCTATTAACCTTGCCCAAAGAAAAGGTGCTATAATGTAGGACTGAATATGGTCCTCTAGACATAGTCTGTTCACAGCAAAATACAATGTGACTATTAGCTCTTTTATCCTGGTCACTTTCAATCAATCACTATTTATTACATAACTATTATATGCCAGATACTGTGCTAACTGCTGGGCATACAAGTATAATGAATAAAATAATCCCTCCTAGAAAAGAGCTCACATCATTCAATCAATATGCATTTATTAAACGCCTACTGTATTGCCACGTGCATGTCAAGTTAGTTGTCAAGTTGTCAAGTATCATTCAGCAAGCATTTAATGTGTCAAGCATTGTCCTAAGCTTTAGACACACAAAAGAAAGACCAAAACAGCCTTTTCCTTCAAGGAACACCTAGTTCAATGGGATACACAACATGTAAATAACATGGAATATACAAGATCCACACAGAGTAAATGGAAGAATATCTCAGAGGAGAAGATACTAGAAACTTGGGGTACAGGCAGGAAAGGTCTCCTGTATAAGGTGGTATTTGAACTCAGTCTTGATGGAAAACAGGAAACTAAGAAGCAGAGAGAGAAGGGAAAAATTTCCAAGCAGGAGAATATATTATGCAAAGGCACAAAGACAGGAAATAGAGTGTCATGTACGAGAAATAGCTAGTAGGCCAGTGGAGTTAGAACATGGAGTACCTGCCATATACCCCAAGGAGGCCCAAGATTGAAAGAAGGATCCAATACATACAAAATTATTTACAACAGTACTATCTGTGGTTGCTAAAAAGAAAACAAAAAACAACCCTGGAAACCAAGTGATGGCCCTCTACTGGGAAATAGCTAAATAGTACATGGATTAATAGAACATTACTCAATCAAAAATGATGAACATGAAAAATGTAGGGAGGCAGAAGACATATCTCAATGGATACAAAGTAAAGTCAGCAGAACCAGGAAAAATAGTATATACAAAGATGATCACAATGTAAATAGAAATAAAAACAAAAATCACAACTAATCATTGTATAATTGTAATGACCAAGCTTGTCTCTGGAGATCTACAGAGCTGGAACAAGATCAAAACTGTCTTCCTTGAATGTTATCCCTTAGTTTTGCTGAATTGCTTTTTATTTGTCATTTTTATTCATTGTTACAGGGAAAGACTGTGTATGCAGGAGAGGACGTTTGAAAATATGGATTTAAAAACAAAAGATACAAATATTTTTAAAATAATAGTTGCATTGCCAATCACTACTATATTATATACTTTTGTGTTAAGTTTGTGATATATTCCCTGAATTCATCATTCATTTTATTTCCTTCTGGCAGGGGTGGGGAACCTGTGGCCTCAAGGCCACATGCAGCCCTGCAGGTCTAGGTCCTTAAGGGTGGTTCTTTGACGGTATTCAAACTTCACAGAACAAATCCTCTTAAGGGGATAGTAATAATAGTTAATAATCAATTAAAATTTTTAAAAATTTATAATAAAATTCCCTCATTGAGGGGATTTGTTCTGTGAGGTTTGGATCCAGTCAAAGGACTCAACTTGAGGATCTAGAGAGCCACATGTGGCCTAGAGGTCACAGGTTCTCCATCCCGGTAAGCGGTCTGTAACATAATCCAACCACAATATTCCTTCTGTTTCTTTATCCTCACCCTCAGTGTCCTCTACCACACTTTTTGCCCACTCTGGTTCATGAATTTCTTCCTGTGGGATATACAATGCTATCCTATCATTGTTTTTAATCTGTTTCTATATGAGGTATATTCTGTCATGGATATCTTCTAATTAAAGTTTACATCCCATCATGACTCAAGTTTTATCTGTGAAGTCAAATTTACATCTTCATATTCATATATCTAATTCAGCTTACTATTTGTATCCTTCTTATTTATACAGCATCTATGATAATGTTTGCCTAACATTGTCAGTGCCTAGAACTACCTACAACATTCCCAAATTAAACAAGATGAGGGCAGGCAATGCCTTGTTTTGGTCTTTGTATTTTGCACACCTGCCACATAGTAGGTGTTTAACAAATGCCTGTTGCACAACATACTGAATTACTGACAGAATCTAATAGCTTCATGTGCTGATCTCTGCTAAGGCTACTACCCCATATTATGCTTATGTAACAAGGCTACTGATTATTGATCCCAGCTGGTAGGAAAAATGAAACCAAATTTGTGGTTTCCTCCTTCCTCCACTGATGATATGAAAAATTATAAAGAAAATGAATCATAAATGGACCCTCCATGAAGACAACCGATTTTGCAACTTTTGTCACTTGGGGATGGGAGTAGGGAAGGGAAAACTTAACTAAATAACTCTATGGGACAATTCAAAGTCTTTGTTGACAGAATGAAGCAATTGCTATTTCTTAGTATCTGTCCATATCAATAATCTAAAGTTCCTTTATCTCACTCAATCCTGTCCCTTTCTTAGCAATCCCATGAAAGAATCTATATGATCATAAATTTAGACCTGTAAGGGACATTAGAAGTCATCTACTCCAAACCCTTTATTTTACTGAAAATCAAACTAAGACCCAGAGCAGTTCAGTGACTTGCCAAACATCATACAGGTAGCAAATGGTCAAACCAGGTTTTGAACCCCAGGTTTCTGACTCCACTACTCTTTCCACCATTCCACTGCTTTAGTTTGATGTTCCTTTTCAGAATTCTACAGAAAATCTGATCATTTTTATTATTTTATACTGAGTTAAGAAGTATTTTAATAACTGTCAAGAAAGTATCAATTAGGCACTTCAAAAAAGACAGATTGAGATTGACTCAATCTTAAAATATTTTTAAATAATAAAAAAGCACTAGTTTATTAACAACTAATATACAATGATTTAAGGTTTGCAAAGTACTTTACATACTTCGCCACACTCAGTCCTAAGCACAACTCTCTGAAATTGAGATCTCCATTTTTATATGGTGAAAGTGAAGCTCAAAAATTAATTAATAAAATGGTTGCCCAAGATGTCCTTCAGCTAATAAACACTAGAATAAACATTCAAAGGAAGAATACTCTTAACTCCAATACTCTTTCTATTATTTCATGGTGATTAAGAGCCTGACCCATAGAAATCTTTTCCAAAAGATTTTTTTTTTAAACCTGAGGCCACAAATAAAATGAAAAATTAGTTTCTTATCACTGTAATTTAATTCCAAATTTATGATAATACACCTATGAACATGCGTACACGTGTACATACACATACATACATGCATGCATATGCATATATTTTATATTGACATGACAGGTCATATACCATAATGATTAGGGAGCAATGACCTCAAAGTCTGGAAGTCCTTTGTTCAGATCCCACCCCAAATACTTACTAGCTGTTTGACCCTGGGCAAGTCCCTCATACTCTCCAGGCTTCAGTTTCCTCATCTATAAAATGAGAGAGTCCCAATAGATGACCTCTGCAGTCCCTTATAGCTTTAAATCTGTGATTCTGTGACCTGAGTTTAAATCATACCTCTGTCACATGATGTCACTGGGTAAGTCACTTAGTGTTTCGATGCCTCAGGCAACTCTTAAAATATAAGACGCAGAGCAAGTACCTCCCTTCATGGGTAGATTTCCCTGCAGGAGTTCCTGATATCAATAAAACCACAAGTCCTGTAAATTAATAAGCTAATGAAACGAGGCATAAATGCATCCATACAAACATAAACAAAGACTGTGCAATTTGTACTACATTGAGATCTCATGTACCAAATTGCAACTAGAAATAGGCAAGATAGGTGACTATCTAAAGCTCTGATGAGGTACACATTTTCAAATTATTTTGCAAAATTGCACATATTTCTTATTCTAGAAAGTGACTATTTATTTGGTGATCTTTTTCCAGATTTTCCAGTGAAACGTTAGCCCCATCTTCAAACTTTATGCCATGTTCCAATCCTGTCTTATACTGTTCAACCAAACTGTTCACTGGTAGTTATTTTGGACCTGAAGCATGATTTTACTATCAGAGAAGTTTATAGTTGTAGATTTAATTTTTATTAAATTCTGATTATATATATATGACTAATTCAAGACTAAATCCTTGGGGGGGGGGGAAGAGTCAATTACAGTGTGGTTGCAGTAGGAAAACACAATCTATTGCGCCATGAAGTTTCCAGGAATATACAATACAGTGAAAAGCAAGGGACTATACTGTGGTCATTCCAAGCTATTAATCTAAAATTCTTGTTAATATTGAACTAGGAATCTGATTGGAATCCGCCTTATATGAGACTCAAAATATGAAGAATGAAACTAAACCACTTTCATCTCCCAATGATTAATAAGTAGCAAAAATGGAATTTACCAATAAACGAATTTACATATCAAACTCATGGCTGGTTCCATTTAAGAAACCATTAGAAAGGAAATTTAATTAAAATTTATAATGATATCTCTCATAATCATTCCAGTAGAATTTAAGTTTCTTGAAGATGGGGAGTGTTTTATTTTTGTCTTTATATCCCAGCATAAAATATAGCATAGAGTATATACTTAATAAATGCTTCCTATATTCTAACTCCCTCCTCTAATGTGTATTTCTAATCAGTACCACACAATATAGAAATGAACCATGGGTAGAGGATAGTTCTGTCCTTAAAATATGAAAGATTGAGGAGAAAGTTCTGTCTCTGAAATATGTTGTCTATGTGACCCTGGGCACTTAATTCCTTAGTGACTCCAAGTCAAATCTCTGAGATAGTAAGTTACAAAGCAGTTGCAAGTCTGAATGAAATTGTGAAAATAATTTGTACATAACTTATGGAACGTCCCAAAAGTCTTAGTACGATAAAACTTTAATAACTTCAGAAGTATAAATGTTACAATTTTTAAAATATTTTTGAAAGTTTCATTATTCCAATTTCCTTTACACTTATTTAGTTTTATGAATTTTGAAAAACAATTTTTATCTGGATTTTAATAAGGCAGGACACCCTATCATTATGCATTGCATTGTGACAGTTTCTAGGTGACACTTTCTCAGAGTAGGAGACTAGTTGAAAACATCCTCTTGCTTGGCCACGTTGGCCACCTGATTAATTTCCATTAGAATTTTTCTTTTCTCATCAAAATTGTTGTGTATGCATTGAAAGTTCATTCTTTGGATGACCTTAAGTCAAAGATTACAAATAGAAGCTTTTCAGTCACCAGCGGCAGTCAATGAAAGTTTTTGCAAAGTTCAAAAATTGCCTAGAGGGATGGATAGCACAATATGATGGTTATGTTGAATTTTAATAAGAAAAATAAATGTTTTATGATTTCAAACAATTAACCTTTCAAATATTATTTCATAAGTTTGTAGTATTTACACTTCTAAAGTTATTAAGAATTAAAAATTTGGAGGACTGAAATTTAAGGGATACCTTTCACGTTTTCTCAACTGATAGAATGTAAGTACCTTGAAAGCAAGAGCTATTTGGACTTTTTTGTTTGTTTATCCAGGGCCTAACAGAGGGTCTGGGGTATAGTTGGAGTTTAATAAATGCTTCTTGACGGACCAATTAATTGTAGCAGAACAGGACTGCATTTGAGATCAGATGAGCTGGATTCAAACCAAATTTCGTCACATACGAAGTGACCTAGCAAAAGCAATTTATTTTCTCTAGTTTTTAATCTCCTAACTGTAGTATGAGTAGTTGAATCTGATAACATCTGAAGTCCCTTTCCATTCTCAATCTATGATCTTAACTGAATTAGAATCTTCTTGAGAACAGGGAAAATTTTTGTTGTCGTGTTCATCCTCAACAGTACTTAGCACAATGTTCAACAGCAAGTGCTCAATGAAAGACTGATTTTATGTCTTAAATCATGCAGACGCCAAATAATGAAAATACTTAGAGCATGAGGTAATCTTAAACTATCTTTGGGTATTCAAAATTGGGAAAAAACCAACATGCAAAACCAAAAACAATAAAACCCCAGCCAACATGAGAAATATGAAGTAGTTTGGTCTATACTAATGTTTATATTTCATGATCACTTCCCTCTTCGTTAAACTTTGGTCAGCAAAAAAAAAAAAAAAAAAGGTGAATTTCTATCTCATTGATAACCTGTTTTCTTTGCCTTGAAGCAGTAATCACCAGGAAACTATTGCAGAGTTTCAGATTTCATGATAAAAGAAGAAATAATGGCATGGGTTTTTCAGAGACAGGATGAAATCATGATTTCCACAGAAATGTTGAACCAGTTTGTTACAACCCAAGTCTCGTCTTGGCAAGTATGGCCAAATTCAACCATCAAATTAATCTATCAATATATGTAGCTCGCCCATCTTATCTCAGATGTTGCTTTCCTCTGGTAAGGATATTGTGGGAAAACATCTTGCTGACTATATTTGTTTCTCAGTGCTTTTTTAGATTTTTCAATGATTATTATCACTACCCAACTCTACCTGGCACAGGCACCATCTAAACACAAGTCCAGTAAACTATGGAAAGGGCCAGAATAAACAGTATCAAAATAGAGACCTCCTCTGACTTCAGTGTTGGATCAAGAACAGGGACAGGGACTTCCTCTATTATAGAGTAGAGGAGTCTGTGGGTTTAATAACCTTTAATGAATCATGATAATAAAAATAGACTCAACATCCTCTCCCAAACAATTGAGAGTGTGTATGTTTTCTTTCATTTCATAAATTTTTGTTTTCCAATCCAGAGATGTCTTAACTCAGGGTAAAATTTGGTGCATCTGCCAAAGCTTGTCTGTATTTGATATCAGTGATTAACAATAGTTTTGATCCATTTTCTTTCTTTTTTAAAAACTTTTATTAACATTTTATAATATATTTCTTTAACAATACAAATTGGTTATGTGACTTTATTTCACGTATATTTCCTTTTCTTATCACAGTGTTTTAAGAGACATTTAAATGTTTAATTTTGACATTCATTTTTATTGTAAGAATCAGGATATTCATTGCAGTTCTAAGCACAATAACTTTGGCCAGACTACAAAATATATGTTGCTTTCTTTTTATTTTTTGAATGGTTTATTAAATAAGACTAATGTTAACTTTATATTCATTGTAAGGACATCAAAAGTAAGCTATAAAGGACATTAGTATTTATAGTCCAGAAAAGCATAAGCAGCTCAAAATAATTCCCTAAAATCATTCTTTTATTTACTTTAAATTATTCAAAGAGATGAGGCAGGGATGAGGATGGACAAGGGGAAAGGCAGAGATAGCAAGGATAAGTACAACTCAGAGATTGTTCAATATATTTATTTCAGTTCATCTTTCAATTTGCTCCCCTAAAAAGCATTACACAAAAAGACTCTTAACAAGTAGCAGAGTTGATTGATATGAGCTTCATCTTTTTTTCCATTCTTCTGGTCCACATCTGTTGGAAATAATGAGTAGAAACTTAACCAAAAAAAGTGAGAGGGAGAGCCAAAGAGCATATAAAATACACCAATTAGATAACCAGCCTGTGAATGATGGAGAGTTTATAGTCATGATACTAATCTGAGCCACCTAAATCATTGTCTTACTACTTAGTATTTATACTCCCCTACATACTCACTCCAATCTCAAATGCTTAATTGCAATATCCTATGCACATGTTTCAGTAAATCTTCAGGCTGGGCAATTTACAATGTGCTCCAAAGGAGATTTCACATGAAACATTTTTTTTATTTTTTTTGCCAAAAATAAATCTATATGTGGTTGGCAGTCATTCCAACATGAATCAGATGCAGGCAAGGCACCCTTTGCCAGGGCAAAATGGGGACAGGATTGCCCAGATCATAACAGCAGAGGATTGAGGCCCAGAAAGGCCCTTGCTGGACTTCCAGACTGATCCATTCATTCTACAGGTGAGTAAACTGAAGTCAAGAGATGAAGTTACTTGCCCAAGGTCACATAGGTAAGAAGCAACAAAGGCAGGATTCAAATCCATGTTCTTTGACTCCAGATTCAGTGCTCTTTCCACTATATGATGTTGCCCTTCAACATGTGATATGTTCCCAGGGGACACCCTGGAGTGGAACCAGGGTTAGATTTAGAAACTCAAAACTCTTCTCAGTATAGAAAGATTTCTCCATCCATCCCATATCACCAATTTGCAAAGAGTAGGGATAAGAGAACCATTCATACATTGGAACAGAACATGAATGCAGTTTCATTCCTTTCAACTTGGAGTTTGCAATCCATCCTTAAATTAACAATTGAACTTTACATGCAAATCAGAAAAGAAATAATTTAAACTGTCTCAAGAGCTGCCCACATCCAGGTACTTCTCAAATTACATGAGTAAAGCTATGTAATCTCCTTTTGATTTTTTTGAACATTAAGACTGGTCAAAAATGAGAAGGCACACTAGGATTGCTTGAAGCATTAACCACATGAGCTCTCACACTCATATGGAGAGAATATGTGCTTTGAGGCTTTTCTCCTAGGAGTGATGAAGGATTTGTGCTGATGCACTGACATACTCTGGACTGTTCTCCCTAGTGAGCAATAATACATTCGTGAGATAGCTGAGCCCACACCCTGGCAATGGGCCACAGTGAGACCCCAAGATATACGAACCTCACCTCCAGAGCAATCACACTCTCATTAATGAATTTACCATGGAGATCCTCCTCAAACAGCAACACTATGGTACCATGGGAAGAGCACTGGATTTTAAGCTAGAGCCCTTGTGCCCTATTCTTGGATCTTCAACTTATGACCTTGGGCAGATCACTTACTCTCTGTGGGACTCAATATCTTCATCTGTAAAAACGAAGTGTTAGACTAATTGATGGCTAAGGTTCTTTTCAATTCAAAATCTAAGACCTCAGTATGTATATTAAGGAGTCATTTTTCTAAAAAAAGCTATCCTTAGAAACAGAAGATTTTTAGTTTTCAGGTGCTAGAGGGCAATGCCAAAATGGTAATAAAGGAGAATTTTATTTTAAAAAAGGCTTCACAGCACCTGGAATTTTTATTTTGGGGGCATTGGTATATTTCAAGGGCTCAATTCTCACTGGGATGACTCAGTGAGATCCTAGGAATGTTTAATTTCTTGTTCTCTCCTCCCACTGTGTTCTCTGTTACCAAAAAGGGTCTCTGGGGAATCCTAAAAAGAGCTCCTTCATAGGACCAAAGGTCATTCATAACCAAGTGATGTTTCTTAAACTTTTGTCAATCTGACAATGCTAGTTTGGGAATTTTCAGTCCCACTGAATCATGGAATGAACAAGTCCAGGTTAGTTCTCTCCTCTATATACTCATAGAGTCTCTGAGTTTTACTTTATTTATATCAAGTTATCCATTACTAAAGTTCACAATTGAGGATGCACAGATCTCATCTTCTTTAATTTTTCATCCCATTCTAACCAACAAATACATATTAAAAAACCCTCTACAAACAAGGCACTATGCAAGATACTGGGAAACAAAAAAAAGAACCAGCCTCTGCTTACAAAGGGCTTACATTCTACCAGGAGAATATGATGTGTGCATAACTAACTAAATTTTTTAAAAAGACCAAAATAATTTTAATTATGGAAGAACAGACAAAAAAAAACTGGAAGAATCAGGAAAGGTCTTGTGGCACCACAATTGGGTTGTGAAGGGGGTGGAGATTTTGGAGATGGAGAAGAAAAGGAAGTAAGTTCCTGGTACATATTTGTCTTTGCAGAGACACAGAGGAGGGAGACAAAATGACCTATTATTAGGAAGTATGCAACTAAGTGATCTGGAACAGAACATATACGAAGGGTAATAATATAAAATAAAACTGGAAGAGTAAGTGGAATTAGACTAAATTGCTAAATATGATGACAATGAAGAAGAAAAATATTCTATAAGGCACATAATATTTGCACAGTAACAATTAAAGTTGACCTTGCTCAGAAGAGAACAGACAAAGATTTTTATGGTCTGATTTCAGAAATTCTAGGAAAGTTTATTCCATCCACCAAAACATGTATCCCTCACATTCTTTACAATGCCTGTGCATAACATCCTTTCATAGGGGACAGAGCTTTTCATTTGACAGCTAGGGGCAAAGGATTTTCCCCCTAAAAGTAAAATTTGTGGAGCTTGCTTTGTGAAAATCATGAGGTCTCCATGATCAACTGCATAGCATATAATATCCTTGTCTGAAAGTAGCTTTCATTGAAAAAGAGCACAAGGACACAGAACCCCTAAAACTCTGGAAGAAAGGATACTATGGAGATAATACAAAACACCATGAAAAGGAGGCAGAATGAAAGAGGAGCTTGTGGTCATGTAAAATCAACTTCTAATTCACAATTTTTCCTGGTGTCCTAAAAATTGTAACACAGGCATTGAATGTAGATTAATAACATTTATTATATGAAGCCAAGCACTTGTGCTAAGTCTAGGAATCTAAAGAAGGGCAAAATCAGTGTCCCTATCCTCAAGAAGCTCATATTATAATGGATGAGATGACATGCAAATAATTGTGTACACTGAAGATATACAACAGTATAAATCAAGAGAAAGCCCTAGCGCTACATACTTAAAGAAAACCAGGGATGCCAAATAGAGGTGAGGAGACAGAGCATTCCAGGTATAGGGGACAGCCAGTAAAAAGGTATGGAATTGGGAAATGGTGCCATTTGAAAGGAATAAATGAGGCCAATGTCACCGGATCATAGCATACATGGAAAAGAGTAAAATGTAAGAACAGTGGAAGGGCAGGAAGAGACCAGGTTATGAAGGACTAGAAGTACAAAGGAACATTTTCTATTTGATTTTTGAGATCATAGGGAGCCATTGGAATTTACTAAGTAAGAGGAGATGACATGATCAAATTTTCACTTAGGGAAATCACTTTGGCAGGTGAGTGAGAAAAGATTGGAGTGGGAAGAGATTTGAAATAGGGAGACCAAATAGAAGCTATTGCTACAGTCTATGTGCGAGATAAGGGCCTGCATCAAGGTGGTGGCTGAGAGTAAAGCAAAGAGGGCATATACAAGAGATACTGTAAAGTCAGAAACATCAGGACTCAGAAACAGATTGCATATGAATAGAGATTGAGAGTGAGCAGTCCAAGATGACACCAAGTTTAGAAGCTCCTTCAACTACAATTACTTAGTTGGGTCTGTTGTGACACGGTGTCATCCGTACGTACAACTCTACTTTCTCTATTTCCATAGACAATGCACATTATCGTTTTGTTGACGGAGAAAATTATTTAGTAATTATTAGCAAGAATAAAAATCTACAAATAAAGTCCTACTTGATTTAATGATAGGGATAGGGTTTAGATTTATGATTTCATGTAGGGTACAGAGAACTCCCAAATGAGGAAACTCATTAATACTGGTCAACACCTTTTCTGAAACTTAATGAATCTTAATGAGTTGCCTAGTACACTGAGATGTTAAGTGACTTGCCCAGAGAAACACAGCCAGAATGTGTCAGTTGTAGAATTCAAACTCAAGTCTTTTTGTCTTTGAAGCTAGTTTATTACATGCTACACCAAGCTACTTCTCAATATAAACCACATCAGTGTATAATATTTAGTATCCTTATGTTAAAATAACACTTAAAGGAAAAATATTTGTGAGAAGGTCAAAGCTTTTTTCATTTGTTATACCTCTCAAACAAGGAAGAACTTAAATGACAGATTTGGGTTTGTTTTGTTAACTGAACAAAACTCCTACTCCAATGCCTCATAGTGGCCTGGCATTGACCTTGGGTTTCCAAAAGCTGAGCCAACAGAATACAAACTCAGGCATGCTAAACCACAGTAGAAAGGTTTTTAAGGATGATCCCAGAGACAGACAGTCTCTGCTGTCTAAAGGCTAGGCTAGCTAAGAACAGAAAGGCTCGTAACCAGAACTGGATACATTATGGGCCATAAAAAAAATAAACATATAAAGTAGTCATCATTATTGTGTCCTTGGACTAATATCAGAGGTTCTTAACCTGGGATTCATGATCTTTTAAAAATATTTTGATAACTCTATTTCAACATAATTGGTTTTCTTTATAA
The DNA here is from genome assembly GCF_028372415.1 of Notamacropus eugenii. Classification (NCBI taxonomy): domain Eukaryota; kingdom Metazoa; phylum Chordata; class Mammalia; order Diprotodontia; family Macropodidae; genus Notamacropus; species Notamacropus eugenii. Next base: position 124,112,426 of record NC_092873.1, read on the forward strand.
TCCTAGGTACTTTGTTTCATATGTTTAAAAACTGTTCTGAGAAGGCTCCATAGGCTTCACCTGACTTGCACAATGGTTACTGCCATAGAAAATGTTAAGGATACCTGACCTTTACCCATGCCTTAACTGTTACTACTCTCAATTTAAGATTTTTTTATCCAGTAATAAGGCAATGTTAAACCCTGAACAATATCACTGAGAAAAATAGCTTTATTATAACAAAGAAAAATATTGGTTACCAACATGGGAGTCGTTTTCCAATCAGCTGTCAATATGTGGTTAAGTCATGAATTCGTGGAAACAAGAGGGAAAAACAATATCAAATGAGAAGAGTAATGTTATGATACTGTATAATCACTGTAGTTCCAATTTAACTTTAGAGAGACTAGACTCTTAAAAAATGGATAATTGACAAACATAAAGCCACTTAGACTAAATCATTTCTTAGAAAAGTTTAAAAGATAAAAATAACTCTAAGCAACAAGGACACTGAAAAAGTCCAGAAACCACCTCAATCAGAAAAAGCTTGATGTCCTTGCCAAGCTAAAGGACATGGTAGTCAAAAGCTATGCTCCTTTAGAGGCCAAGCTAATGCAAAACATTACAGGAGGATATGGGAAAAGTAAGTATAGTATTTCCTCAAAAAACAAAAGAAGTTGAAGGGGAAATGAATTCACAGAGTGCTTATCATGAGACACAGCTAAGCCAGATCATCCCAAGGGCATTTGTGGAGGAAATCATTCCTTTCCTTCTCATCTCCCATATTCAGCAATTTACCAAATCCAGTCACTTAACAGTCAACAGAGATTTATTAAGTATTTACTCTCTGTCCAGCACTCTGCTAAGTAGTGAGGATATGAAGAAGAAAGAAAAAATGGGTTTTTTTCTCCTCAAAGTGCTCACAAGTAAAATGAGGGAGATAGCACAAGGACAACTATGTACATACAAATATGTACAATATAAATAGAGGATGGGTAATCTCAGAGGTAAGACACTAAACATGGGAATGTAGGGGCTTGTCACAGTCAGTTCCACCTACACAACACAACATCTCTCACATCCATATCCCTGATTTCTATTTTTATTGCCACTAGTACAGACCCTTAATGTCATTATCCTGAGTATGGCAGTATACTTCATATAGGTCTTTTAACCTCCTCTCTACCCTTTCCATTCCCCTCTTTAATCTATCACTCATCATTGTCAAAATATTTCTTTCTGTAAATTTGTTCATATCATTTTGTATCTTCGTGTTTGTTCTAGAATTAGAATAAACTTGAAATTATATAGCTACAATGAAAGATAGATAGACAGCCCAAGTTATATACTGGCATCTAGAACACAATAAAAGCACCAGAAGAAGACCTAGCTCTTTCTTGAGAATTTTTTGGAAAATGGGAGTTAAGAATTGCGCAGCATGAGAAGATATGGATTAACTGTGATCTGCACTGGTGGAAAGAATACCCCTATTTGAATAGAATACAAGTACATTGAATTATTGAAATACTTGTTACTAAACAAATGTTATCCAAAGGTAAATAAAATGTAGGAAAAGAAAATGAATGTTTTAGATAGGACCATAAAGATTAAGGTCATGAACACAAATATTATTTCTCTGCTAAATGCCATGTGATCTTACACAGGTATTTGCCTTTTCTACTTTCCAGAGGGCAAAGGATACCTTCAAACTTATAATGATAATCTGAGGAACAGACACTGAAACTAAAGTCTGAATTCCTGTTTATCACTATTTCAGACATACATAACTAGGTTTGAAAGTAAAATATTTTCATGAAAAGAAATTCCAGAGTAAGAGCACACAAGTAGAGTTAATCCCTTCATGACTGGTTTCTTGGTTCTGTCAATGTATGCAGTGGTCCATTCAAATGGATCTGTGATCTCAAAGCTCCCTCAAACAATGCCATTCACAACTCATCCATGCCTATCCATCCTGTGTAACTGTTGTCCACATCCTCCTCATTGTTATATGTAGCTCATTTCAATAAGAAAACCAAAACTTAAACTTTTTTCTAAGTTGTGTCATAAGAAATGGCAAAGGAATATGGTTTCAAATTCAACTTCTTTATTATTTTTTGCAGCATAGCTAATAGGAAAATATATTTTGCATGACTGCATATATAATTGACATCATTTTGCTTGCCTTAATGGGTGGGGGAGGAAGAGGAGGATGGGAGAGAATTTGGAACTCAAAATTTTTTTAAAATGAATGTTAAAAAATTAGTTTTTAAAAGTTCTTTTTAAAATGATGTATTTTAAATTTAATAATTTATTGTAAATTTGAGAGTTTTTTCCCACATTGAAATTTTGATGACAAAATATTGCATCATGTAACCACGTAATATCATATTGTAAACAAGTCATCACACATACATATTTCTGCAGATGCATGCTGCACTTCCAGACAGTGAACAACATGCTTGCCTGCCAACACAAGCTTGTTAAGACCTGTCAACTTAACCACTGATCAGTTATAACATGCATTTTATGTGTTTATTTGGAAAATAATGCAATCACTACGATTTTAATTCTGTTACACAATAGATGAAACATGTACAAACCATCTTTCAAAATTTTCATCTCGTCCTTCTTTGAACTTCCACTGCCCCCTTAGTTTTATTCAATGGCCCCCAGTTGCACCTGAGGCTACTGCTCCCCTCACCCCTCATTGGTCTAGTGCCCCCCAAGGAGCTGTGTCTCCCACTTTGGGAACCTATGGGCTAGATGATGCTTTTGCCATAAACCAAGTGTTTAATGAAGGCGTGTTGAAGAAATATTCTTCTAATTTCATATAAACTTCTACTCACTTCTAATCTCCTATAGTATTTATCTTCTGTTACTTTTACTCAGCCTTTTCAAATAATCTCATACCAAAAGTGAGCTCTGGTAAACACATATATAAAGAAATTCATAGTAATTAAAGTGGTCTAACTATATATAGCACCCCAAAAAAACAACCTCAAAAACCAACAACACTCTAAGCCATTTATAGCTGTATGACAACTTATCAATCAATCAATAAACGTTGATTAAGTGCCTACCATTTCTCAGGCACCATGACAAGCAAAGGAGATACAGAAAGACTAAAAATACAGTTTCTGTCCTCAAGAAGTGCTTAATCTATTGGGGAGACAGTGAACATATAAATATATGCACAAAAAATTTATACAGGATAAATAGGAAACAATAAATAGGGGGAAGGCATTGGAATTAAGAGGGGTTGGGAAAGACTTCCTGCAGAAAATGGGATTTTAGCTGAGATTTAAAGGAAGATAGGGAATCCAGTAGGCAGAGATGAAGAGCTAAAATATTCCAATCGTACAAGACAACCAGAGATAATGCTTAGAGTCAAAGAGTAGAATATCATGTTCCTGGAACAGCCAGGAGGCCAGTGTCCCTGGATCGAAGAGTACATGACAGGGAATAAGGTATAAGAAGACTGGAAAGGTAGAAAGGAGCTAGCTTATGCAGGAAGGGCTTTGAATGCCAAGCAATGGATTTTATATTAGATTCCAGAGGTGACAGGGGTGACTAGAGTTTATCGAGCTGGGGAGTAACATGATCAGATCTTCACTTTAATGAACATTAGTGGCTGAATGGAGGATGGATTGAAGAGAGGAGAGACTTAAGGCAAGTAGACCCACCAGAAGTCTATTTCAATAGTCCAGGTGTGAAGTGATAAGGGCCTGAACCAGAATGGGGGCATTGTCAGAGGAGAGATGGGGGCATATTCAGTAGTTTGTCAAATTAGTCCTGGACAAGCATTGCAAATGGACCATGAGCTCAGCATGAATTAGTAGGAGGACTATATCAGGTTGCATTGCATTTAGAAAATTGCTCAACTGCTTGGACTTGACCTTAAAAACTGTCTTCAAGAGCCCATTTCATTAATAACAGTATTCTTACAGGAATGCCATGTGGCTGCCATTCATGAAACATCATGATCTTAAAAGAATTTAAAGTACAAATAACCCAAATGTCAATGGCTTCCTATTACCTCTAGTACAAAATACAAACTCTTCAGTCTGGCATCATAGATCCTCCACAATCTGGTTCCAACTTACCTTTCCAGCCTGATTTCACATTACTCCCTTTCATGTATTCCATTTTCCAGCTGGCTAGACTACTACATGAAATTAACATTTCATTCCCACCTTCATTCTTCTGGGCAAATTGCCCCCCATGGTTTAAATGTATTCTATCCTCCTCCCTATCTTCTTTCAAGGCTCAGCTTAGGTAAAATTTCCCCTGTGAAGCTCACCCTGAACAGCTTCCACATTCTTCCATCCTATATAGTAGTGCTTTCTCTGACCTCAGAGTATTTAACATTTGCTTTCCTAAAAGAATGCCACTTGGAGAATAATGGCATTATATCTGAAAGGGGCTTTAGTGGTCATCGAGTTCAGACCCTTCATTTTGGAGACGAGAAAACTAAAGACCAGAGAGCTCGAGCATGGTCATACAGGTAATAAGTAACAGAATCAGGGCTTGAACCAAGCTCTACAAATTCCTAGTCCAGCAATTCTTCCCACCATATCACATATTCTCTCCATAGAATGGACATTCTGGAGGAGTGATGGGAGTCTACCCTTTGTTTGAAGGTATGGAGAGCTTCAGGGCAGATTACACACTGTTGGATTATTGAGTACAACACCAACTGAAAATGCAATTGCACGTCTCTAAAGGATTGAGACTACCCAGGTCTCCAAAGAGAGATTTTTCATTGGTAGATGTTGGTATTATCCATGGGCTCTGATAAGAGTTCTATATATTTTCTTTCCCAATCCCCCTTAATGCTAGTGCCTTCACTCTGTTGATTACTTAGAATTTATCCTATGTATGTATCTTGCTTGTACATAGTTGTTTGCATGTTATCTCTCCCATTAGACTATGAGCTTCTTGAGGGCAAGGACTGTCTTATGCCTTTATTGTAGCCAGTAAAACAAACACAATTGGGAAGAGATGGAGATGTTACATTTTAATCCTATTCTATTTCTTATCCAATCTGCCGCATTGGGGAAGAGTTGCTGGGGCACAACGACAAGTTTAGCTGAAAATTTAGAAAGTCTCAGGTGGAAAACCACTGGAGAAATGGGTAACTCTTAAAACAGAAAGCTATCAAAGCTTCAACAGTTTTACTTTTTCCTGTGGACTGTCAAATTATATTACGTATGTATGTATGTGTACGTATACATATAAAACAAAATATATGTAATATGATTATATAACAAAATGTGTATAATATTTTAAGCATATAGAAAATGTTTATTTATATACATATACATATAAAAAATCTTTTTTCACCCTGGAAATAGAATACTGTATTCTTTCATTGTTACTACTACATAGAAATGGCCTGGAAAAAGCATTTGTTTTAGGCATTTTAGAGAACCTGTACCCATTTTAAGCACAACATTTTAGAATCTGATAAGGACCTAGTATAAATCCTTCTTTAATAAGTGGAGAACTTGAAGTTTGCAAACAAAATTATTTACCCGGGGGGAGGAGCCAAGATGGCAGAGTAGAAAGATACACATAAGTTAGCTCCTTACCCACAGCCCATAAAATACCGGTAAAGAAGAACTCCCAACAAATTCTGGAGCAGCAGAAGCCACAGAACAATGGAGTGGAGGAGATTTCTGTTCCAGAGAGACGTGAAAAACCAACACCAAAGGTCCGTCGCGCACCAACCTGGAGCAAAGCCCAGCCCTACCTTGGCTGCACCATGAAAGCCATGATCAAAAAAAGAGCCTAGACATCATCTTTCATGAAATTATCAAGGAAAACTGCCCTGAGATTCTAGAACCAGAGGGCAAAATAAGTATTCAAGGAATCCACCGACCATCACCTGAAAGAGGTCCAAAAAGAGAAACTCCTAGGAACGTTGTGGCCAAATTCCAGAGTTCCCTGGTCAAGGAGAAAATATTGCAAGCAGCTAGAAAGAAACAATTCAAGTATTGTGGAAATACAATCAGGATAACACAAGATCTAGCAGCTTCTACATTAAGGGATCGAAGGGCATGGAATAGGATATTCCAGAAGTCAAAGGAACCAGGACTAAAACCAAAAATCACCTACCCAGCAAAACTGAGTATAATACTTCAGGGGAAAAATCGGTCTTTCAATGAAATAGACGACTTTCAAGCATTCTTGATGAAAAGACCAGAGCTGAAAAGAAAATTTGACTTTCAAACACAAGAATGAAGAGAAGCATGAAAAGGTAAATAGCAAAGAGAAGTCATAAGGGACTTACTAAAGTTGAACTGTTTGCATTCCTACATGGAAAGACAATATTTGTAACTCTTGAAACTTTTCAGTATCTGGGTAGTGGGTGGGATTACACATACACACACACACACACACACACACACACACACACAGAGCACAGAGTGAATTGAATAGGATGGGATCATATCTTAAAAAAATGAAATTAAGCAGCGAGAGAGAAATATATTGGGAAGAGAAAGGGAGAAATGGAATGCGGCAAATTCTCTCTCATAAAAGAGGCAAGCAAAAGACTTTTTAGTGGAGGGAAAAACAGGGGAGGTGAGAGAAAAAACATGAAGTTTACTCTCATCACATTCCACTAAAGGAAGGAATAAAATGCACACTCATTTTGGTATGAAAACCTACCTTACAATACAGGAAAGTGGTGGAGAAGAGGATAAGCAGGGTGGGGAGATGATGGAAGGCAATGGGAGGAGGGAGCAGGAGAGGGACAGGATCAAAAGAGAGAATAGAAGAAGTGGGGGGCAGAATAAGATGGAGGGAAATATAATTAGTCTTACACAACATGACTATTATGGAAGTCGTTTGCCAAACTACACAGATATGGCCTATATTGAATTGCTTGCCTTCCAAAGGGAATGGGTGGGGAACGAGGGATGAAGAGAAGTTGGAACTCAAAGTTTTAGGAACAACTGTCGAGTACTGTTCTTGCCACTAGGAAATAAGAAATACAGGTAAAGGGATATAGAAAGTTATCTAGCCCTACAGGACAAAAGAGAAGATGGGGACAAGGGAAGGGAGGGATGATAGAAGAGAGTGCAGATTGGTGATAGGGGCAATGAGAATGCTCGGTGTTTTGGGGTGGGGAGAGGGGACAAATGGGGAGAAAATTTGGAACCCAAAATTTTGTGAAAATGAATGTCAAAAGTTAAATAAATAAATTTTAAAAAAAACAACAAAAAGATTTACCCAAGTGACATACTGGAAGCATGTTGCTAATACTAGCCTTGCCCTCAGATCCCAGGACTTTAAACCCAGGGAATTATGGAAATAACATGATTCATTAGAGATTTAGGAATAAATTGGAATAATTAGTAAATCGAAAATGCATGAATCCCCAGCCTTGTTTATGATTTAAACAAAGAGACTCACATTTATTTAGCTGTTCTTAGAATCTTACTTAGATGACAAACTGTAAATGACCATTAGTAAAATCAAAATGTTCCTGGAATAGTGCACCAGAATTTCCTGAAGTAAACAAAATGTCAAGGAAATCCATGGCACAAAGTTGCATAAGAAAATTGCTGCCGATTCTTCTCAACTCAACTCAACAAATGTGTATTTACTTACTGAGCACCTGCTACATAGAGCATGTTGCAAGGCTCTGCAGATGATATATGAATAAGTAGGGCAAAGTCCTCCCTTAAGGAACTCATAGGCCATGATGGGCAGTAGAGAATAGAAAACCCATATACAGGTAAACTTAGCCCAGGCAGAATATATTAAGTACTAGACTGGCTAGAAAAATGTCTTACAGGTTCAGGAGGAGTGTAATAATGTAATGTGATTTGGAAACTTTATACACAAATATGAACAAACTCACTTCTTATTGTTGTTAGAGTTAGTTAGAAGGAAAGGCAAATTTTCTGAAGGAAATAGCATTTGAGCTTGTCCTTGAAGGATGCATAGAAAAGACTTCATGGGCTATTAGGATTCAGAGTTGAAATGGGCCTAGTACAATTCTCTCATTTTACACATGAAGAAACTGAGTTCCATAGAGCTCATGTAGCTTGCTGAAGGTCACATAAGGATGGCAGAGATGAGATGTGAAACCAGGTTTTCCAATTTCTCATATTTTCTTTTTTTTTTAAGAAGGATTTATTTTTATTTTTTTTATTTGTTTTCAGTGATCTACAATCACTTCCATATATTTTAGGTTTTTTTCCCATATTTTCAATAACTAAAAAGAGGGAGAGTGGTATTACAAGTAAAAGGAACAACATAGACAAAAGTAGTGATGAGAGGATTCTAGATTTAGATCTGGAAGAAACATTATAGGCTATCTAATCCAACCTCCACATTTTACAAATGAGGAAACTAAGGCACACTGAGGTGAAATTACTAATCCATTGTCCCACAGGATATGGACAAAAATAACATTGATATTGAAAGGGACTTCATAGGTCATCTGGACAACTTTATTTAATTTTACAGATTAGAAAACTGACAGCCACTGATGTTGGGAGCCCCACTAAAAGTCACACAAGTAAAGCTCAAGAATTAGAATTTGCATCCAGGTCATCTGGCTGCAAAGGCCTTTTCTAATGTAACATGTTAGAAAAATGGAGGTACGATGAGGAAACTAGTGAAACAGATTCAAATTAACAGCTCTGCTACTCTTCTGTCTAGGTGAACTTGGAAAAGGCATTTAACTTCTGTTGGCTTCCATTGCTTCATCTGTAAAATGAGGGGATTGGATTAGATACCTTTTCTACCTCTGAGTCTGAGACGTCTCTCTGATCTCAGAAAAAGTTGACCAGCTTTAGTCAGGCTAAAATCTAAGGGGAGGTAGAGTAAAAAATGGGAAATAAGGATGGGAAAAAAACTTGGGGTCATTAACAACTTAGCATACTTTGTAAAAAAATAATTCTATCCTCATGGACTCTTAACTAAAAACTTAGAGATTAATGATGTCACCTCTTACAATTTTCACTTTGTGGCATTCATTCACCTCATTGTTGCCACAACGTCTGTCATTATCCTCAGATATGGATATATATGTCTCTAGGCTCTCATGTTTATAATGGATTCACTCAATCTGTGGTTTTATTACATACTGAGTATACATTATATAAAGGACACTGTTTCTCTGGGGAATAATTAGGCCTAGGATATTGTGTTTCAGTTTTATGATGAAGTGCAGACTTCCAAATGACAGATTTGTCTTCTTATAGAAGAGGTGAATAGGAAAGTACTTTTTAAAATTCCATCTGGTTATATTTAAGGCTCTAAAAAGTAATATGTAAGAATATTATCTGGCTTGTGGCCTACATCATTTTCATTGACTTGTGAACTGTATTAATTTTCATTAATTTTAAACTTCAACCTGACAAACTTCAAGGCTATCCTGGGGAGGTTGAAAGGGATCACAAAGACTAGTATTGGAAAGCTCCAAAATGAAATTTAAAAAAGTTAAATGACTTGCCTAAAAACATACAGGCAATAAGGTGCAAAACTGAGATTTGAAGCAGGGTCTTCTAACTCCAAATCTTTTCAAAGGGCAAAAAAGGAAAGAAGTCACTATAAGGAGAAGGGAACATATGGATAAAAGTGAGGAGGCAGCTCTTTAAACTTCTTTCCAATTCTAAAACTATGATTCTATGAATGTAAAGGTAGATTGGATGGGTAGGGGAGGAAACAATAATTTGATCCTTTAATAACAGTAACTTTAATTAGTTATCTTTTTTTGTTTTTGTTGTCTTTTCATGGCAGCTGCAGTAAGAATACTGAATGGTTAAGAGAGGAGACAATTAAGACTAAATCCCAGATTTGAAACTGTGCGACCACGGGCAAATACTTTAACCTCTCTTGTCTTCAATTCTCTCCTTTCCTTCCTTTAATATAAAATGAAAGATAATAATACTTGTACTATCTGCCTCACAGTATTTGTTGTAAGGAAAGCATCTTTAAAGTACAAAAAGACCTTGTAAATATTATTGTTTTATGTTTTATGTCCATATTATATAAATGAAATATAAAATACATTTCATGAAAGTCTAAATAATACATTATTTGACACAAAAAGATATATAACTTTTATTAGTATGTGTTCTCTCTAGTCTCTCTCTCTGTCGTCTCTGTCTCTCTGTCTGTGTGTGTGTGTGTGTGTGTGTGTGTGTGTGTGTGTGTCTCTATCTCTCGGTGATCAGCTTCTCTACAAAGATGATTCAAACATTTTTACATCCCATCTCGAATCTCTCTCCTGAGCCTCATGCCCACATCACCAACTAAACTATTGGTTAGTTACTCCTTTCTAGATATTCCATTGACACCTCAAGCTTAGGATATCTAAAACTGAATTGATCATATTTCACCATAAATCTACCCCTTCATCCAAGTGTCTCTATTTTTCATTGTTAACTCTTCTACATCCTCATCCTTGTCACACAAAATAAACAATCATTTGCCAAATTTTAACTACTGTCCCTGGACTACATTTCTTTGATTATCTTCTCTCCAACCACAAAGCATCACCTCTTACTACACTATTGCTTCCTAATTAGTCAATCAACCTGCTTTCAGTCTAACCCCTCTCTAAAGGATTCTTCTCATGACTAACAAAATAATCTTCATAAAGCATAGACATAAGTGTCACTTTCTTACTCATAAACCTTTAGTAGATTACTACTTTCCAATCTAGGGCAAAATGCAAACTATTCAGTCTGATATTTAAAGCTCTCTATAGTCTGGTTTCAGGTAGTTAGGTAGTACAGTAGATAGAGCAATGGGCCTGGAGTCAGGAAGAATCATCTTCCTGAGTTCAAATCTGGTCTCAGAAACTTACTAGCTGTGTGATGCTGAGCCCATCACTTAACTCTGTGTGCTTCAGTTTTCTCTTCTGTAACATGATCTAGAGAAGAAAAAGCCAACACACTCCAGATCCTTTGCCAAGAAAACCCCAAATGGGTCACAAAGAGTTAGACACAACTGAAATGGCTAAACAACAACAACATAACCTGGCTCCAATAACTAATTTTAGTGGATTTAGGGAGTCACAGTTAGGAAGATCTCAGCCACTTATTAGTTGGTCCTTGAGTCAAGAAATAGGCTAGAAAATGTGAATAGGTCTCAGGTCCAAAGGGAATTCCTGGAAGAGATCAAAAAGAATTTTAAAAAATCAAATAATAGAGGTCTAGGAAAAATTCGGAAAAGAAGTGATAGTAATACAAGAAAATCATGAAAAAAAGAATCAAGAGGTTGGTAAAGGAGGCATAAAAAATACTGAAGAAAATAATATCTTAAAAAGAAAAATAGTTCAAATAGTTAAAAAGGCACAAAAATCCAATGAAGAGAAGGAAAACCTTCAAAAGCAGAATTGACCAAATGTAAAAGAAAAGATATATGAAAATTCACTGAAGAAAAGTACTCCTTAAAAAGTAGAACTGGCCAAGTTAAAAGGAGGTACAAAAGCTCACTGAAGAAAATAATTTCGTAAAAATTAGAATTGGTCAGGGAGCAGAGCCAAGATGGCGGAGTAGAAGGACAGGCTTACTCTTAGCTCTATCCCCAAGGCCCATAAAATACCTGAAAAAAATGACTCTAAACAAATTGAGGAGCAGCAGAAGCCACAAAACGACAGAGTGAAAGACATTTCCAGTCCAATACAGCCTGGAAGGCCGACAGAAAAGGAATATCACACCAGGCTCAGAGCAGAGCACAGCCCATGGAGCATAGTCCAGTCTTGGCTATAAAGCATGGCAGGTACATGACTGGAGCAGACTTCAGGGCACAGAATCACAGGTAGCAGTTGTGATTCCCAGATCTCTCAACCCACAAACGTCAAAGATGGCTTCAAAGGTCAATGAGAAAGCTCTTTCACCTGAGTGAGAAGGGAACAAGATCTGGCCCTAACCCTGGACCCAGGGCAGGGGAAATCACTGCAGCACAGCATCCATTTTTGGAGCCCTCAGCCTAAAGACTCTGGGTGAATTGAGCTGTTGATCTGAATCCCAGCCTGAATGGAGGTCCTGGGGTGAGGAGGAGCATTGGCCTGGTGGAGCTGGAGGTGGTTGTGGAAAGGGTACCCTACTCACAGATCCCGGGCAGAAAAGCTTGTGGTTGCTCCCAGACCAAAGCACAGGACAGGAAAAAAGTAAACTTCTCTCCTTTGATTGTTCCACCTTGGAGGAGGTAAGAACTTACAGATTCCTAAAGTATACCCTCCACTTGACAAAAGACTCAAGAGTAAGTAACTGGCTGAGAAAATGACCAAAAGAGGGAAAATATAAAACTATAGAAGGTTACTGTCTTGGTGAACAGGTATTTTCCTCCATCCTTTCTGATGAGGAAGAATAAAGCATACCATTAGACCAAGATACAATCAGGATAACACAAGGTCTAGTAGCTTCTACATTAAGGGATCAAAGGGCTTGGAATATGATGCTCCAGAAGTCAAAGGAACTAGGATTAAAACAAAGAATCACCTACCAGAAAAACTGACTATAATACTTCAGGAGAAAAAATAGTCATTCAATGAAATAGAGGCCTTTCAAGCATTCTTGATGAAAGGACCAGAGCTGAATAGATAATTTGAATTTCAAACACAAGACTCAAGAGAAGCATGCAAAGGTAAACAGGAAAGAGAAATCATAAGGGACTTACTAAAGTTGAACTAGTTACTTTCCTACACAGAAAGATATTGTTTGTGACTCTTGAGACTTTGCTCAGTATTTGGGTAGTTGAAGGGATTATATACATATTGACAGAGGGCACAGGGTGATTTGAATAAGAAGGTATGATATCTAAAAAGTAAAATTAAGGGATGAGAGAGCAATATATTGGGAGAAGAAAGGGAGAAATAGAATGGGACAAATTATCTCACATAAAAGAGACAAGAAAAAGATTTTTCAATGGAGAGGGAAAAGGGGGGAGATGAGAGGGAAAAAGTGAAGCTTATTCTCATCACATTCAGCTTAAGGAGGGAATAACATGCACACTCAATTTAGTATGAAAATCTATCTTACACTACAAGAAAATAGGGGAGATGATAGAAGGGAGGGCAAATGGGGTGAGAGGGTAATTAGAAGTAAATACTTTTGGGGAGGGACAAGGTCAAAAGAGAGAATAGAATAAATGGGGGACAGGATACGATGAAGGGAATTATAGTTAGTCTTTTGCATAACTACACATGTATAGCTTATACTGAATGGCTCCCCTTCACAGTGGGGATGTGGGGAGGGAGGAAGGGAGAGAAGTTGGAACTCAAAATTTTAAAAAAGAATATTAAAAATTGTTTTCATGGGGGGGGGGGGCGGCGAAGCCAAGATGGCCGAGTAGAAAGACACACATATGTAGGCTCTCCCCACACAGCCCATAAAATACTGTAGAGAGGGACTCTCAACAAATTCTGTAGCAGCAGAAGTGGAGAACAACAGAATGGAAGACATTTCCAGCCCAGGGTGACCTGAAAGGCCCATGGGAAACGTCTGTTGCACCAGATGCAGAATGGAGCCCAACCCAGTCTTGGCCGTGCTGTGCAGGCGCAGGAGGAGGACACCTCAGGGGCAGAATCTCCAGTCACAGCAGCAGCAGTGGGTTCACAGATCCCTCAAACCACAGGCACCAAAGGTCAGTGACAGGGTTTTTTCAGCAGGCCAGGAAGGGAGAAGGGCCTTCCCTTAGTTCTGGCCTTAGGCAGTGCCCAAGGAGGCCACATTGGGCAGGCAGCAGTTCCTGCAGCAGCCCATATCCATTGTTGGATCGTAAAACCCCTGGGGGCACTGAGCAGCCCATTCTTACCTCAGCCCTGTGTAGAAGCCCTGAGGGAGCTGATCTTTATCTCACACTGAATAGAGGCCCTGCCTCCACAGTTTAACTGAATCTCAGCCCCCCAGTGCTGGTTTCGTGGATCTGGAGGCCAGGTGGCTGTGGAGAGGAAACTCAGCTAAGATTCTGGACTCAAAAATCTCTCCCTGCTCCCAGACCAGTGTACATGCTTGACTATGCCACCTGAGATCTTACAGATTCCCAGAGTATACCCTATTCTTGACAAAGGACCCAGAAGTCAAGCAACTGGTTGGGAAAATGCCCAAAAAAGGGAAAAAATAAGACTATAGAAGGTTACTTTCTTGATGAACAGATATCTTCTCCCATCCTTTTGGATAAGGAAGAATAATGCTTACTATCAGGGAAAGAGTCAAGGCTTCTGTATTCCAAACATCCAGAATAAATATTCCATGGGCTCAGGCCATGGAAGAGCTCAAAAAGGATTTTGAAAATCAAGTAAGAGAGGTGGAGGAAAAACTGAGAAGAGAAATAAGAGAGATGCAAGAAAAACATGAAAAGTGGGACAACACCTTGCTAAAGGAGACCCAAAAAATGGTGAAGAAAATAACACCTTTAAAAATAGACTAACCCAATTGGCAAAAGAGGTCCAAAAAGTCAATGAGGAGAAGAATGCTTTAAAAAGCAGAATTAGCCAAATGGAAAAGGAGGTTCAAAAGCTCACTGAAGAAAATAGTTCTTTCAAAATTAGAATGGAACAGATGGAGGACTTTATGAGCAACCAAGAAATCACAAAACAAAACCAAAAGAATAAAAAAATGGAAGATAATGTGAAATATCTCATTAGAAAAACAACTGACCTGGAAAACAGATCCGGGAGAGACAATTTAAAAATTATGGACTACCTGAAAGCCATGATCAAAAAAAGAGCCTAGACATCATCTTTCATGGAATTATCAAGGAAAGCTTCCCTGATAGTCTAGAATCAGGGGGCAAAATAAATATTGAAAGAATCCACCAATCACCTCCTGAAAGAGATCCAAAAAGAGAAACTCCGAGGAACATTGTGGCCAAATTCCAGAGCTCCCAGGTGAAGGAAAAAACATTGCAAGCAGCTAGAAAGAAACAATTCAAGTATTGTGGTAATACAATCAGATTAACACAAGATCTAGCAGCTTCTACATTAAGGGATCGAAGGGCATGGAATATGATATTCCAGAAGTCAAAGGAACTAGGACTAAAACCAAGAATCACCTACCCAGCAATACTGAGTATAATACTTCAGGGGAGAAAATGGTCTTTCAATGAAATAGAGGACTTTCAAGCATTCTTGATGAAAAGACAAGAGGTGAAAAGAAAATTTGACTTTCAAACATAAGAATCGAGAGAAGCATGAAAAGGTAAACAGCAAAGAGAAAGAAGGCACTTACTAAAGTTGAACTGTTTACATTCCTACATGGAAAGACAACATTTGTAACTCTTGAAACTTTTTTCAGTATCTGGGTAGTTGGTGGGATTACACACACACACACACACACACACACACACACACACACAGAGACAGACAGAGAGACAGAGAGCATTGAATAGGATGGGATCATATCTTTAAAAATGAAATTAAGGGGAGACAGAGAAATATATTGGAAGAAGAAAGGGAGAAATGGAATGGGGCAAATTATCTTTCATAAAAGAGTCAAGCAAAAGACTTTTCAGTGGAGGGAAAAAGCAGGGAGGTGAAAGAAAAAACATGAAGCTTACTCTTATCACAATCAACTAAAGGAAGGAATAAAATGCACACTCATTTTGGTATGAAAAATTATTTTCACATGCAACTGGGAAATAAGAAATACAAGTAATGGGGTCTAGAAATCTATCTTGCCCTACAAAAAAAGAGAGAAGATGGGGATAAAGGAAGGGATGGCTGTGATGGAAGGGAGGGGAGACTGGGAGAAGTGATAATCAGAATGCATGGTGTTTTGGGGTGAGGGGAGGGGAGAGATGGGGAGAAAATATGAAACTCAAAATTTTGTGGAAATGAATGTTGGAAACCAAAATAAATATTTTTTTTTAAAAATTAGAATTGGTCAAATGGAAGCTAAAGACTCCATGAGACATCAGGAAACAACAATAAAAATCAAAATAATGAAAAAATAGAAGAATATATGAAATATCTCTTGAAAAAACAACTGACTTGGCAAATAGATCAAGAAGAAATAATTTAATAATTATTTGACTACCTGAAAGCTATAATCCAAAAATAATAATAAGAGCCTAGAGAAAATGTGAAATATCTCTTTGGGAAAACAACTGGCCTGGCAAATAGATCGAGAAAAGATAACTTAATAATTGTTGGACTACCTGAAAGCTAAAATCAAAAAAGGAGCCTACAGACCACCTTTCAAGATATCATCAAGGAAAACTGCTCTGATATTATATAACCAGAGGATAAAACAGAAATTGAAAGAATCTACTGATCACCTCCTGAAAGAAATCCCAAAATGAAAACTCTCAAGAAATATTACAGCCAAATGAAAGAGCTTTCAAGTCAAGGAGAAGATGTTGAAAGCAGACAGAGAAACAGTTTAAATGTTGTGGAGGTGCAGTCAAGAAAACATAAACATAGCTTTTACATTAAAAGTTTGGAAAGCTTAGAATATTATATTCCAGAAGGTAAAGGAGGTAGGATTACAACCAAGAATCACCTACCCAGCAAAACTCAGTTAATATTTCAGGAAAAAAATTAAAATATAACAAAATACAGGACTTTCAAGCATTTCTGATGAAAAAGATCATAGCTGAATAGAAAACTGACTTTCAGTTGAAAGACTCAAGAGCATCATGAAAAGGTAAACAGGAAAGAAAAATCATAAGGCACTAAATAATGTTAAACTGTTTGTATTTGTACATAAAAAGATGATACTTATAACTCTTAAGAACATTCTTATTATTAGTGCAGTTAGAAAAAGTGTACACAGACACAGCTCAAGGGTGAAAGTTGAATATGATGGAATGAATATCTAAAAAATAAAATAAGATTAAGGGTTAGGAAAGAGGAATGGATTGGGAGAAGGGGAAAGGGAAAGGTAGAATGAGGTGAATTATCTCACATAAAATGGCAAGATAGCTTTTACAACAGAGGGGAAGATGGAATATATAAGACGAAGGAGTACAAAAACCTTAATCATTAGGATTGACTCAAAGAGGAAGTAACATACACACTCAGTTGGGTATAGAAGTCGATCTTACCCTACAGGAAAGTAGGAGGGGAAAAGGATAAGAGAAGGAGGATGATTGATCATAGAAAGAGAAAACTGGGGGAGGTGGCTGTCAGAAACAAAACACTTTTAAGGATGGACAGGGTAAAAGGGGAGAGAGAGCATAGTATAAATAGGAGGAAGATAGAATAGAGGGAAACACAGTTATTAATCATAACTGTAAAAAAAGTTTATACAAGTTTCTCTGATAAAGACCCCATTTCTCAAATATATAGAGAACTGAATCAAATTTGTAAAGAATAAGCACCATTCCCCAATTTTGATAAATGGTCAAAGGATATGACAGGCAACTTTTAAACAAGGTAATCAAAGCCATCTATAACCCTATTAAAAATGCTTTAAATTACTCTTGATTACATAAATGCAAGTTTAAACAACTCTTGAGCTACCACCCCACACTTATCAGATTGGCTAATATAACAGAAAAGGAAAATGACAAATGTTGGAGGGGATATAGGAAAATTGATACACTAATAAATTATTGGTGAAGTTGTGAACTGATCCAACCATTTTGAAGACTAATCTGGAACTATGCTCAAAGGGCTACACTCAGCAACACCACTAATAGGTGTGTATCCCAAAGAGATTAAAAAAGAAAAAGGAAAAGAAATTTGGTGTACAAAAATATTTATAATAGCTTTTATTGGTGGCAAAGAATTAGAAACTGAGTTAATGCCTATAAACTGGAGAATGGCTGAACAAGTTGTGGTATATGGTTTTGATGGAATGCTACTGTGCTATAAGAAATGATGAGAAGGATGTTCTCAGAAAAACCTGGAAAGACTTACATGAACTGATGCAAAGTGAAATGAACAGAACCAGAACACTGTACATAGTAACAGCAATACTGTACTCAACTGTGAATGACTTAGGTATTTTCAGCAGTACAATGATTCAAGACAGTTCTGAAGGATTTATGATGAAAAATGCTGTCCATCCCCAGAGAAAGAACTGATGGAATCTGAAGACAAATTGATGCATATTTTTTTAACTTTATTTTTCTTGGGGGTTTTTGTTCTGTTTTCTTTCACAGCATGACCAATGTGGAAATATGTTTTGCATGACTGCACATGTAAAATCTATATTAAATTGCCTTCTCAATGAGGGGGAATGGGAGGAAGGGAGAGAATTTGGAACTCAAAATTTTTTTTAAATGAACATAAAAAATTGTTTTTACATGTAATTGGAAAAAATAAGATACTAAATAAATACGACTTTAAAAAAGAAAATCACATGTTAATATTAAAAAATAAAATAGGAAGCTATCAGATAAGGGGTTGGAGTAAGAAATTCTTAGAATATGAGAAAGTTATATACATATACAAACTCACATATAAGTAACAATAAGTATAGCCCTGAATGATATCAAACACTTAAGATATGTTTTAGGTGATAATTGTTAAAAAAAAAAAAAATATATATATATATATATATATATATATATATATGTGTGTGTGTGTGTGTGTGTGTGTGTATATATATATGTATATATACCAATAACTTTAATACAAGAAAGAATTAACCCCAACTTTAAAAGAAAGAAAAAACAAAAAAGGTTAGTTAGGTGCCCAGGTGTACAGAGCACCAGGCCTGGAATCAGGAAGACTCATTTTCTGATTTTAAGTCTGGCATCAGACACTTTCAAGCTGTGTGACCCTGGACAAGTCTGTTAGCCTCAGTGTCTTCATCTATAAAATGAACTGGAGAAGGAAATGGCAAATCTTTGCTAAGAAAACCCCAAATGGGGTCACAAAGAATTAGATACAACTGAAAACAACTAAACAGCAACAAAGAATTAATGTTTTAGAAGTTAGATATGGCAAACTAGTTCCAAAATAAATTAAGATCTATAGTCAATTTGTAGAAATAGATTACAAACTGTAACAAATAATCGATTTATATTTGAAAAGAATCTTGTCTAATCCAACTCTCTTATTTTAGAGATGAAACTGAGGGTGGTGGTGATGATGATGATGATGATGATGATGATGATGATGATGATGATGATGATGATGATGACAGAGTACCTATTATAAGCCATACACTGAGCTAAGCACTTTACAACTATTATCTCATTTGATTGTAACAACTCTGAGAAGTAGATGCTATTTTTATCCCCTTTTTACAGTTGAGGAAACTGAGACAAACAGAAGCTAAGTGACTTGCCCACAATGTGGAAGTATCTGAGGCTAGATTTGAACTCAAGTTTGTGGCCACCAGGCCTCGTGTTCTATCTACTCTTGCCACCCAGTTGCAATTAAATTGCCAAACATCACATAGACAGTAACAGAAAAGGCAGTAAGAAGTAAAATCAAAATTCAAACCCACGTTAATAGTTTCCATTCCAGCATTCTTTTCCCTCCCTGAAGCAGTCTTTCCAAATTAGGTTTTAAAATCTCCACAAGGCACAGATGATATTCTAGACCTTATGAAAGGCTAAGTCAATTAAGATACATGATACAAAACATAATGTATGTTTGTTTCAATATTTCTTATCTAGTTTTATAATAATCTTAAAAATCAGCACTTAATTTTCATTACTTTCAAATAAGTACATGAATTTCTATAAGACAGATGTATGTATGTGTGTATATATGAATTTAAATATGCATATATAGATATGGTATATATCATGATATAAAATTTGAGTTGGCCCAAGACCAGGACCATTTATATTCTTGCTATTCTTTTACTACACTCAAAAGTGGAAGTGGGAACTCACTCCACCATTGTAAATTATGTCTAGAATATATCGGATAGTCTAATACAGTCACTGCCAAAGGCTCAAAGAGGTTATTAATTGCCCATCCCCGCACTTCTAGTAAATGTTAGTGGCTGAATTTGGATCCAGGTCTTCCTGACTCAAAGCCAAATATTCTAGGCACTATACCAGACTATCTCTCTTTTAATCAGTCAGTCTATAAACATTTATGTGTACTGTGCTAAGCCCAGGATCTACAAAGAAGACAAAGAACTCCAAAATGTCGTGAAATTAAAAGTAAAAGAATAGCAAGAGATCTTTCTATTTCAATGCAATGGGAGAAGGAGAGTGGTAGGAGGACAGCAACAGAAAGAGAGTAAACAATAGATCCCACCATCTACTTTAGCCAGATCATTACACCTGGAGTGAGGTGGGAAAAAATGGTGCTTTGGTATGAAAACAGCAAATCCTGTTTAGTCCCTTGGTTCTCCCCCTTGTTCCCCAAGACCGTGGGAGATGAAGGGACACGGAGTCAATGATGACACTGCATCAACCAGATGCTATCTCTCTTCCTTCTTGGTCTGAATAATGACCAGGATAAGCCGATCATCTGAAATCTCATCTTCATGCAGTTTTAACTCAGCTTTGTATACTCAGCTCCTTCTGAACTTCCTCAGCATCCTCTCCCCACTGACTTGAGGAATACTAAATTCCTCCCAAAGCTCTCTGTAGGAGGGCTGGATCTGGACTCTCCATCTAACTTCCCATTTTCTTTCTCCAGGTCTGCTTGTTTTTAACTGCAACGCACAAGATGCCCCTGAGCAGGTTGTCAATTCAATTCAATTTAAACAAACATTAAGCACCTACAATATGCCAGGCACTGATACATTGTGGTTCCCATTCCCCTTTTCCACTTTCTTTTGTGTGTTGTCTTCTCCCATTAGATTGTAAGCTCCTGGAGAAGCAAAGACTTCCTTTCTTTTTCTTAATTGTATTCCCAGAGTTTTGCAAGGTACCTAATAAATAAGGTGCCTAATAAATGTTAATTGAATTGACTTAAAGTAGCTCTCCCTCCCTGTGCCCCCTGTGGACCATTCTTACTTGCCCCAGTGTAAGTAGGCAGCTGTGAGCAAATGGCTGTTCAAGCTCATGTTGATTTAGCAAACTTAAGCTTCCCCTTCTATTTTGTTTCTTTTGTTGAGTATAGATGACCGAAAAGCAATCCTGGGATTGGTGTTTCCAGCTCTGGAGGCAGCCTCATGAGTTCTAGAGGTCCAGAGATAATGGACCCCTAAGCCAAAACTGACTAGCAGCAAGAGGAGTTTCTGCATTGGAGAGTTGACCTGTAGACCCTACGCACTGGCCTACTTTCCAGAAGACATGAACCTGGACAAAATTATTCAGACAACAAAGAGTCAAGGTGAAATGAGAAAGGCTGATGTTTAAACAACTCAGTCTCTTAAGAGAATATTTATGTTATCACTACTACTGCAATTCTTTTGTCAGTGCAAGCCTGTAGACTTTGTACACGATAAACATTTCCTTCACATGGAGGAAACAGCTGCCTTGCAACTAGTTTTCACCGAACTCTGACTACTTCTCTACCCTCTTTTTAGGGAGATCTTAGAAATGAACCCAACTTAAGCATCAAGTAATTTCCCCCAAGGTTCCAGGATGGGTGCAAAAATAAAGAATGACTCTAACCCCTTTCTTTGGAAGCGAGACTACCCAAGGACTAAAACCAGTTCACATCTGTGGGTCTGGAACTGCTACTGGTAGAAAGAAAAAGTCCAACACTCTAACATCCTTAGTCTAACAATGGTTCTTACTTTAAAAAAATAAAATAAATCAGCTAATTAAATCAAAACATGAACAGATTTTATTGTAAGGGAATTGGGAAGGTTAAGGGAAAGACAGTATCAGTGGAGATGAATCTTGATAATGCCCCTATTAGAGAAAGTTCTTCAATGGAAAAAGTGCTTCAATGTGTATGTAACATAGGAGAAAAAATAATGAGCGATTGAATTTCATTTGGACAACGGTCCTGGAAATATTATCGTTGGCAACATTGTATTCTAGTTAATGCTACCCTCTGAAACTATTTTACAAAAAGAGCTATATGAACTACCACAGCCAATGAACCAAGTCATACTAACCACTTTTCCTGCATAGCAAAAGAACAACAGTTTTTCTAACTATGGAAACGTTGGAATGGTCTGATTACCCCGCAAACATAACTAAAAATAACAATAATAATAAATGTTACTTTCTAATGTCTCTCCTACTGCTAATAATATCCTCTCTCATGACAAAGAAGTAGAGCATAGCATAATGGGAAAGGAATTGAACTTTGAATCTTGGGTAGCTGAATTCAAATACTAGTTTTGCCACTTACTCCAGTGATGTCCCTCACCCTTTCTAGGCTTCAGTTTCCTAATGTGTAAAGTGAGAGTTTTGAACTAGTTCATATCTAACAATCAGTTTCACCCTACAACTATACTCCTGTTGCCTCTTTACAGGAACAAGAGACACTCTTCATCAATAATTAGCTGAAATCAGAATTAGTTACAGCACTGATGAAAGTTCTAATGACTTTTCAATTTCCTCTTCCCTTCCATTAATAAGGTTATAGTAGAAACTGTTCTACTGATTATACTCATTTCATTCTCTAACAGTTCCCACAAGTTTTTCAAAATTTCCCGAACTTCTTCATATTTCTTGTATCTTATAGCACAATAGCATTCCGTTATCTTCACATGCTACATCCCAATTGATAAGACATCCCCCTCCTTTGTTTTTAATTCTGTTTCAGAACAGAAAGTGCTACATGTTTGTATTTATGAGATCCTTCCCTCTCTTTTTGATTCAGACATGCTTCTTAAGGTGTCAATAAGCCAAAAAAGGTACAATAAAGTCTTATTTTCCCCTGCCCTGTATTGCTTTCACAAAATAAATAATAACCAGAAAAAAATTATTTCTCTTGTCTCCAAACAGAACTTCTAAAAATGAACATTTTAGCCACTAAATTAACTTAAACACCACTGACTCCTCTAAAGCCACAAATTTCCATTTTTCCCAAAACGCTTAAAATATTCCATTTTCCATAGATGGTAGGCAAGTTCCAATGTGCCTTCTTAGCAACAATCTTGATCTGTACTCCTTTTCCTATTCTCCTTAAACTTAAGTCCCATAACTAGCAAAGAGCTATCTAACTACCCGGGGCAGCTAGGTGGTACAGTGAATAGAGCACCAGTGCAGGAGGCAGGAGGACCTGAGTTCAAATCTCACCTCAGACACTTGACACTCATTAGCTATGTGACCTTGGGCAAGTCACTTAACTTCAATTGCCTCATCCTGGGTCATCTCCAGTCATCCAAATGAATATCACTGGATTCAGATGGCTCTGGAGGAGAAGTGAGGCTGGTGACCTGCACAGCCCTCCCTCACTCAAAACAAAGTCAGGTACAAGTCACGTCACCATTTCTCTGATGGCATATTCTTCTTCGGCAACGAAGGATGAACACACACATCTAATTACCCAGTGATTCCATATACCTACTGTTGAATGAGGCAGTTACTCTGGGGTCCTGCTTCTAAATTCTTACTGTACTTTTTCAAGAGCTTCTCTATGTATGAACACTACTGATTTGTTGGTAGAACTTAGGACAATGAAGTAACCAGACTTTTCTGCTAAAGTATAAGCAGGAAGTGAGGATATCATCTAGTTAAATATAGGAAAATCTGGCTCTACTAGTGACCTTACCTTTGGCTACATTATCAGGTGCCACTAAATTATAGCCTCCATTTTCTCCTGCTTATGGGAATAGTTATTTGATGAAAATAAAACTACCTACATAGGAATACCATCCATCAACATATTCTCATTTCTAGTAACAATAATAACTAGCATTAATATGGTGCCTTAAAATTTTTAAAGTGCTTTACAAATATTATCTCATTATATGAGATCACTTTGCACCAGTGATGTCTGACCTGGCCCAGTCCTAGTCCCAGTGGATGTTGCCAGAGAAGGAAGCATATTTCTTCCATGACTGAAAATATCTTCCACAAAGATGGTGCCCAGGAGAGCAAAGAATACTACTGGAACCATCAACCTTATAGCTGTATCATAAATTATCAACAGATTAAGAAAAATCCTACACAAAAATAATGATAAGTTATTAAGAGCATAACATCAATTCTGGTATTCAAGAGTTCTGTTGAACATCACATTGAACAACAATGGGTGAAAATCAAGGAATCTAAGAGATGGAACAGAACTCATATTCTACTAGTCAAGCATGTACCTGAACAAAAATTCTCCCTGCAACAGCCTCAAAAGTGCATTCAATCTTTTCTTGTAGACTTTCATTCAAAGAGAAGCTCCCAAGGCAGCTCATTTAACTTTCTGGTGACTTTAATTGTAACAAAAGTGGGGTTTTGTTGTTTTTGTTTTCCCTATATTATACCTAAATCTTTTTCACTCTAACTTCTACCATTTATTTCTAGTTCTGCCTCTGGAACCAAATAGAATAACTCCAATTGATCTTCTACATGTTAACCCTTCAAATACATGAAGTCCTTTATCATTTCCCAATCCTGCCCTCAAATTCCTCCTTCTCCAGTCTAAATATTCCCAATTTCTTCAATCTATCCTCATATAGCAAGATCTCAAGGATTTTCACCATCCTGGTTGGTTTTCTGTAGAATTTCTCTCTCTCTCTCTCTCTCTCTCTCTCTCTCTCTCTCTCTCTCTCTCTCTCTCTCTCACACACACACACACACACACACACACACACATACACACAGTGTGTATGTATATGTGTGTATATATGTGTGCATGTGTGTATATTTTTCTTTAAGAACATCATATAATATAGGCATCTCCTCTCAGAAAATGCCATCTTCCAAAGCAGAAACTATTTGGTACCTCAGTCTTAAATAGTTGCTTGGAGCACTGAAAGTTGGTATGGTTCCCAGAGGTATTCAGTAAGAGATAAGAATGAAGTCAGGTCTTCCTAACTCCATGACCAGCTATCCACCCACCAATCCACGTTGCTTCCATCCATCAATATCCTTTTTAAAATATGATACTGGGACAGAAAACAATATTCTAGATGAGTAATACTATGGATCAGTAGGAATGATCTGATCTCCAGTGTGAAAAGGGAGGATTCCTGGCATCAAACTTCAATATGGGTCTCAAATCAATCCACAACCAGAATTTTTAAACTGAGACTCCAGAAGAGTTATGATTCTTATTTTTTATCTAATGGCATCAATTGTACCATATATTGTAACACAACCTCAAATATGTTCTTTAATCCACATTCCTAAAGAACCATCATTCTCAGGCCTTTAGGGAAGGAGAACACTTTGCCTTTCTCATCTAGGAAAAAAAGGGGTTTTAATAATGTTCTTCTCTAGTTTTTCCATAGCTTTCTAGGCGTTGGACCTGAGCAACACTGTAGAAGTTTTCTCTTCTCAGTAAATGTGGGCCTACACAGGAGCTCTGATGCAACTTTATAAAATGATTTTATTGCCTATTCCTTATCATCCCTGAAGAAAAGGTAATTATCATGAAATAATTTTGACTGCTTTTTTCACTGAATCAAATTCAGCAGCACTGCTAAATTAAAGTTATCTGTTGCTCAGAACTGAAATTGGTGAGTGCCTGAGTTTATAAACAACAGATTTGAAATTTAAACTCCCAGTTGGTGATAAACACTCATTAGTAGTTCTGTTTCAAGTCATGTTTTATTCAGAAGACAGAATTTCTCAAGCCTAATTTCTCTTGACTCATTCTTTGTCTTGTGGAAAACTGCTGTTCATTCAGGATCTCTCAGAAAGCATTGCTGCTCTAATCAGTTGTTAGCCACTGTTAAGGACAAGCCAATAAAAAGGATGTTAAAGCATTAAGGATTTGCATATTAAAAACAGAGACAGCTAGGTGGCATAGTGGATAGAGTTCTGGAGTCAGGAGGACCTGAGTTCAAATCTAGCCTCAAACACTTAGTAGCTATGTGACCATAGGCAAGTCACTTACCCCTGTTGGCCTCAGTTCCTCATCTGCCAAATGAGCTGGAGAAGGAAATGGCAAACTGCTCCAGTATCTTTGGCAAGAAAATTCTAAATAGGGTCACGGAGAGCCAAACATGACTGAAATGACTCAACCACAACAACAACAAATATTGTTGAATGAACTTAAAAGGACTATTGGAGAAATGTTCTTTAAAGAAGAAAACAAAAGAGAATTCCAGATAACTAGAACTCTGAAATGCTGGTTTTGTGATCTTGGCTCAAGACTCTGGGATGTACCAGGAAACTACAAGTCTTGGAAATTCCACATTTTCCATGTAAATATTTACCAGATCTGAAGTTCATATGATTGATCTAAGACAAGTAATATCAGCACAGATATCTTTACCACGACATGCAGGTTCTTCTTGTAAATTAATGGATGAAATGGTTAGCTTCACAAACATTTAGTCAAGTATAGCTGATGTGATTTTAGGGGCACTGAAAATCATCTTCTTCTTCCCTCCAAAAAAAAAATCTACCTGTTGGCTACTGCCTAAAATTTAATAGATTCCTTCCTATATCTTAAGTTTCTGATCATTGATAAAATATAACTCCCCTTGGGGGATTTATGACACACTTTATCACAAATATCTAGGGGTTGGTTTTTGTCCATGATTATTCCAATGACTATAAGAATCTGTTGAATGTCTGAACACACTTTTCTTATAGACCAACATATATAATTCAGTATTTTAAGATATGATGATCATTCTTTATCTTCATCACTGCATAAATGCCACCTGTTCAAAGTCATCAGTAGAGAAAACAAGATTCAATTGTTAATTACAAAAAAAAAATTGGCACTTGATTCAGTTGAGAAAAAAGATAGACAAATACTCTTCTCCAATAAAAAGTATCTCCTACTTTTTTAGATGGAATCCAAAGATAATTTTGTGCTATTAATATCAAACATAGCATAAAACTGAGGGACCAACTGCTTGTAAAAGGTTTTTGCTACTATCACTGAAGATGTTCTGCACATTATCCAAACAGAAGAATTCCCTGTAGATGGTCCTGTAGGAGTTCTGTTTATGAATGGCATCATGCTAGTTATAGTAAGCCCTAGACTACTACCAGGCTTTGTCACTGAGATATAAGTACACTCAAGAGAGATCAACTCAACAATACACACATACACACATAAAAAAAAAAAAACTAAATAAAAAATGTCTGTTTCAAAGAGCACTCACATTTATCTGAGATAGGCAGTGAAGACAGAAAATGAGCTGGGTCCAGAACTAAAAAGGAGAGGATAGTATGTTGAACTGCATTTGGGTGCTTTAAACAATCACAACAGGAAAAAAAATCAAAACATTTTCAACAGCAATACTCTTCCAGTACTGTTACATGGATCCAAATCATTAAACACTACAATATTTGAAGAATCAAAATTGTGAAAAACACAAAATGCAAAGCAGTTGCTAGGTATTAAGTAGTCTACAAGATATTTTCAATGAAAATTTGCATTCAAAGTGGCAGATGCATTCCAAATATATCAATGGAAAAGGAGATGGGTCAGTTACAAAGACATTAAATGATAACAAATGGCCATCCAAGTGGTACACTGGTATCAATGAAATGTTAAAAAAAAAGACATATAAAAAAGGTGCCAATATATTGGATAAAACATTTTTGGAGTTTCTAAGGAAAAAAAATAAATTAGAATGACAGAGGATGAGAAGACATAGAGTGCCATATTTTAGTGAGATTAACAATTCAATAAGGGATAATTATTAGACATTTTAAAAATAAATTTTGGAAATAATAAAATTATAATAATGTTAATAGTATACAATAAAATAATAAAATTAAATTAAATGTGCCTCTATTTGGTGTGGTAGCTTTGTCTCCATCATCTTTAATTTAATATTTTCTTAGCTTTAAACTTTTTTTTTTACATACTGGTTTTACATTTCAATCTAACTTTGTATTTGGGGAAAGTATAAAAATTTTTAAATTATTTTCAAATGTGTTGATAATTTGCAGATTGCATGCATGAACCCCTTCACTACTATTACATACATATGATGGGGTGTTTAGGTGCCTCTGTTTGGACCCCAATTCCAAGACCATATTTCTCTCTAGCCTCAAAAACACTATCTCAAAAACACTATTTTCCCCAGCCAAAGGGCATTATGCCTAACAATTACTCATGAGTGGGCCCTAGTAAAACATTTATCTCTCTCCCTTGTAAAGCAACAAACTGCACCTGTAGGAATTATTAGTTTGAACTGGCTTTGTACTGGCTCATAAAGATATTCACTACCCACTGGACTATACCTCATTATATGCATCCTGGACTTCTCATTATGTGTATCCTAGACTTAAGACATATGGACACTCCCCACATCTTCCTTGTCAAACAAGACACTGATTGGTAGCAGACTAGACAATCCTTACTTGGTTGTAACCACTAGTTAATCTAGTGATGTAGCACACCTAAAACCCACACTTCTCTGTGATTCATCTTCCCCTGCCCTGCCCCTCCCTTCCCCCCACAACATCCCCCCACCCCCTTTCCCCCTTTACCTGGACTCTGGGCAAAATACCAGTGCAACAGATACAAAAAGTACATGTTCCTTTAAGAAATAATCACTCCCTAATCCCACCTTGAATCACCTAATTAGCATACCTGACACATGTTTTACTATAATTTTTCCTATATGAATTTTAACTGTACCCATCTAAGGTGGCAAATTCCTTGAGAACTTTTGCCCACTGAATAGGTAACAACAAACTTTTGCCAACTTGACTTAAAGATAACTTGAGTTCGTGAATTCTTTACAGATGACCTTGCCCTCCTCCCCAGTCCTTAAGGCATCCCTAATCCCCTCAAAGTTTTACCAGATATGCTTCACCTAAGTACTGTAGACCTACCAGCCCTGGTGCCGTCTTTTTTCCAAAATTCTCACTATTCTATCTCCTTGAAAAGAAAACTAGAAAATAGTGAGGCCAGAAATTGGACTCCATTTACAGAAGTATTTGCCATCTAACCAGTAAAAACAAAAAAAGGATAATGCTTTTTTTGTTGTTTTAACCTTACAAATAATTCTATAATCAATTACCAAGTAAGTCAAAAGAGATTTTCCTGAGGGAAAAAAGCCTCAAGACCATAAGCCACCTACACTACTTAATAACACGATCTACTCCTCTGAAAGTCAAGAAAACCAAGCAAGTATGACTAATTATGCTCAAGAGAATGGAAAACAAACAAAAAAACCCTACCCTAAAAAATAAACAAGTTTGCAGTTTTTTATACATACAGGGAAACCCAGGGTTGGAAAAATGATGAACATCCTGCATCTACTAAATAAAGGAAACAGTATCAGTACTATAATAGACTGTGACTATAGGGACCTTTTAAAAAATGATGAATCACAAAACCTAATTCCTTCCTGGTATTATTCAGCATGGTGCAGTGGAAAGAGGAATGCAAGCCAACAGACTAGAGCCACAGGTCTGTCCATTCAGCTCTGTCATTCACTGGCAAGTAGGTGTATAGAACCAGTAAATTAACTTACAATCTTAGACCTTCGTTCTCTCATCTGTTAAATTATAATAGAATTGAACAAGATGATGTATAAGATTCTTTCTAACTGCAATATTCTATAACTTTAGGTTTTGAAATATTTTAAGATCTATCTGTACCATCATATATATGATTATTTTTTGACTAAGTAAAATTTTAGTTTTACCTTACTATCCTGAAAGACATTTTCTTTTTTCTCTATTCCCAATAACAAAATCTATTATATCTAAAATCCTGTGAAAGACCATCCAGCATAAGCTTTGCCAATAAAATGTCAATATCTGTTGTTTAGTTCAAAGACCTTTAATGACATTTGCTAATTATTTCATTGAAATATTGTGATGTTTTCATTGTAAAGACTTGTTTCCTAACTTAGAAGGTATTCAGGAAAAAAATCATATGCAAATGATTTTCATTTAAACAATCAACATACAAATACAATAACATACTCAGGTCAGGGTTTAACTCATAAAAACCAGTATCACTATAGCAAATACAATGTTCTTCACAATGGCAGTATAGAGTCTGCAATCAAAATGTGTTTCCAGAGAAGTCACAGAATCAAATTTTCATTATCTATCTACTGGCAGAGAGACCAAGCAGTAGCATGGATTATCCAGAATGGTGTTTAATACAAAAGTAATTTATAATTGCGCCTGGAGTCTGTTTTGTACTTATGTTGGAATAAGGGTGTGTCTGATGTTCTGGAAATCCATAACCCTGTCATTCATGCTAATATCTTTTTTTTTAACGAAGCTATTCTATGACTACCTCCAATTAGAACTAGAAAGCTTTCCCTGTTGCAAGGTTATTTGTTTTCACCTTTGGAAGATGGGCAAAGAACTAAAATATTATTAAATATTTTGGCTTAAAGATTTTCCGTCTTAGGTTCTGCTGTGCTAGAAGAAGGAAAGGATTTAATTAAGCAGGTGTTGATGCCAACAAGAACTTGACTGCAAGATTTGTTACAGATAATCCATCTGGGAATGATTGTAGACTTAATGATGTATTGAAATAAAACGTAACTTTTCTGTGTAAGTCATCATTCAGCCCTTCATTTCTGCAAAGAAACAGTTTCTAAGAAAATCAGCTTAGTCATTTGGAGCCATATGCAGTGAATGTTTCTGCTTGAAAGAACTCTACACAAAAGATATTTAAATGCTCATTCACTGGAGAACAGCTAAATATGTAATGACATATGAATGTAATGGAATGTGTTAAATAATGACTATCATCAACATAGAGAAACAAGAGAAGACTTTACATGAACTAATGCAAATCAAAGTAATCAGAATGAGGAAAACAATAGATACAACGACTACAACAATGGAAATGTAAATAACAACAAAACAGACAAACGTTGTAAAATTATAATGACCAAGCTTGACCTCAAAGAAGAATCGCCTTCTTCCCTTCTTTTATTTTCTTGGAGCCGATGGTAGGGGGCAAAAGAGACTATAGGAATAGAGTTCTACATATAATATTGAAATTGATTGACTTGTTAAATTTCATCTTTCCCCCCTTAAAAAAAAATCTTTGTTGTAAAGCAGAGGTTCTTAACCTGGGGTCTATGAACTTGTGTAAAAATATATTTTGATAATTGTATTTCAATACAATTAGTTTCCTTGGTAATCCTATGTACTTTATTTTATATATTTGAGAAAATTATTCAGAGAAAGACTTCACCAGATGGCCAAGGGAGTGAGTGTATATACACACACACACATTAAGAATCCCTTTGGCTTACTCTCTGGGAGAGGGAAAAGAGGCAAAAAAAAAAAAAAAAAGGATTGGGAAATGTAGTTGATTGTAGTTGGAGAAACAAAATATAAATAATTTTAAAGAGAGATTATTTTAATAATTATGTCATATACATTCAAGCTAGCAGTATGATCACTAATTCTCCTTGTCACCCTACAGTAAAATGAGAAAACTCAGTGGATTGTGTCCAATAATTCTTAAGGTAGGGAAACCTCCCCTTTCATTCCTTTCTCCAAAGCCAGCTGTTATATTCCCTTATGGAGCCTCCCAAATGAAATGATTTGGAATCAGTGACAGCTGTACTGGACAGAGTTCATCCTGGGAAAACTGACATTTCTAAAGCACATGCCAACTGCACTCTCAGAAGTACAGTATTTCAGAGTTTCTCAAACTGAAGATACTGTTATCTTCTGAAATGTCCAAATGCTCTTCTAAAGAAACTGCAAACAAGATCCCAGGGGTTATTTTAGACACGAGTCCAATAAGAGAACATGACAGCCATCTACATATTATCATAGCTGTTATTTCATAGTCTCAAAGCCAAAAATAACAATACCACTAAACAAATTCATTTCACTGACCAAGTTACATATTGTTCACTGGTTGAACTATTGATTCTTCTACAACTGAAGCATTAACTTAGTAGATAATACCAGACCCAGTTCTTTAAGGAATAAATAATAAAGATAGATAGACAGGCAGACAAAAGCTAGTTCTTGGTGACCTTAGCAAATGGAAGGAGGTAGTTGTAATGGGAACTTAGAAGATGCAGTTTACTAAATGTGCAAATGCCTATCCCTTATTACCAAACCAACAGACAATTTGTATTGCCTTTTCTATTAGTTTTCTTTAAATGTTGCCAATATTTTCTTGATGAAAACCTGACTACCCATCCAAAAGACTTTTGTTGAGGATCCAAGTATCTTATCCCAGATATCTCCATATGCTAACCTTTTCTCAGTAAATACTTAGACTTCTGAATTTTCCAGGAAGATTAGGATATCAACCTTTTAAAACAAAAAAAAATCATCTTTAGATCCTTTGCAAATCTAAAAATATTTCCTTGCTCATAATAAAAAAAGCATAAATTGGGTTTGGAGAAATGTGTCCTAGGATAGCAAAAAGTCAGGAGAAAAAGGCACAAGTCAAACTACAAAAAGAGGCTTTTCTTATTCAATGTGAACAATGATATTCCCACTTCATTGAAAAATGACAAGACAGAAGTAATCTGGTTCCCTTAAACATATTCCTCAGACAAAATGTATGGTGTTATCCTCTTGGGGCTGCAGTGGAGAGAATGGCCCTGAGATACATCAAATTCAAAAACATCTTTTTTTTTTTTGGCTAATCTCATCTTGTGAGAAAAAAATAAAACAAAAAGCTGTCATACATTTATTTTAAAGTTACAAATTCATCGATGTGCATCGAATATTATAAAAATGAGTAACATTTTACTGCTCTATGCTATGCAAGACTGCTTTAGGCCTAATGCCCAAAGCATGGTGTGTTACTGGAAGGGAACTCTGGAATGTTACCTTGGCACCCATTTCTAAAATGATGTAAAAACATTAAAAATACAAAAAAAAAAAAACCTGATTGAAATACTTAAGCTAAGTATTTAATAATATAATAGGCCTGGCCAGAAAAAAAAATGGACCAAATGAAATTGTACTATCCAGATAAAAATGTATAATGTTTAGAGGCATGACTAACAGAACCCAGATGAACACAAATGGTTGCAGCTATTTTGCATAATATACCAAACATTTAATTAACAGTTTAGAATGAATCTGAGATCATGCACACTCACACTTTACTTAACATTCTCAAATGCATAAACTAGGAAAAAGTGATTCAGTCTCCCATCCTCAGACCAGCTTCCTTCTCATAACAGAATTCAATTCAGCAAGCCTACCGAGTGTTGAGTCAAGGCCAACACAAAATCCTATAAGGTATAGGTAAATGTTGTTGTTCAGTTGTTAGTCATGCCCAACTCTTTGTGACCCCATGGACTATAACACACCAGGCCCATCTATCCGCTCATTATCTCTCGAAGTCTATCAAAGTTCATGTTCCTTGTTTCCATGATACTATCTCAATCCTCTGCTATCCCAGTTTTCTTTTGCCTTCAATCTTTCCCAACATGAGGGTCTTTTCGAATGAGTCTCATTATTGTATGTATGCATATGCATATACACATATGCATATATACATACCCATGTCTATAAGTATATATACATGTGTGTATATATATACCTATTCATGAATATACATATACTTCTGTATATATATATATATATATATACACATGTATGTGTAGGTATGTATATATACATGTATGTGCGTGTGAAGGGACTGTTGGTTTTCTAGTCCAATCAATGCCTAAATAAGAATTCCTTCTAGAACATGCCTGAAAAGTAGTTCTCCAGGAACTACATGAAAATCTCCAATGATGACAAAAGCTATCTCCCAAGGAAATAACTTTACATTTTCATCTCTATTATTTCCATTTCTGATCTTTGAGGAGAAAAAAACACTTTTCATCCATCCTACATAGGACAACCCTTTAAATATTTGATGACAGCTATCATTCGTCTTCCTTATTGAAGCTAACCATATCAAATCCTCTTAAATGATACTCTATGGAATGTTTCATTTATCATCCTGGTCACCATTCTCTGGATTTACTCCCGTTTATAAATTTACTTTCTACAATGTGAAAACCAGATGTAAAAACAATATTTCAGATACAGTCTGACCAAGGCAGACTATAGCAGGTCTCTTTAGACATTATGCTTCTAGTTAACGTAGACTACAATCCCATTGATTCTTTTGACCGCCAAGTCACACTGTTGATTGACGTAAGTCTTCATGCAGAGCATAATACTTACAGGATTTGTTTTATTTTGTTTTTCATCAAAAATACCTAAGTCTTTTTCTAAATTCTAAATCAACTTAATTCATTAAAGAAAATCGCTGCCTCTGGAGAGCCTGCACTCTATCCCATTCTATTCTGACCCTGGGTCTGCCCTAAGTACAGCACTTTTCTGATACTTCGTGATTCTGTTTTCTGCTATTCTTGACATATGTTTGACAATGCTAACCAATCTCTTGTGTTTCTGATTTGGATTCTTGTTTGCTGTGTCTGGTTCTCCTCAAATCCTGATCTTTGAGGTTGCCAACCCAGTCTATTAATCTGATCTTAAATCACTGGTTACTGTTTTTACTTAACTATTTGCCTTGACCAAATTGGTCTAATTTTGCAGTTGAATTTTTTTACCATTTGCTTAATATTCATTATGACATTTTCACATTTATTGCAATAAACTTGACCTTAAAGATCCAGCATTTCATTCTAATCTATACATATAGTTTTGATTCTGATTTAGTTATCCAACAAGTTAGATTTCCCTCCAATGTTTTATAACACCTAAAAATTTAAGTATGTCACTTATGGATTCATCCAAATTGGTAAAAGTCCTAAACAAAATACTAACCATAGATAGATTCTTAAGGTACTCTATTGTAGTCCTGTATTCAGGCTGACATCAATCTGTTAATTAAAATCCTTTGGTTCTAGTTATTCAGAGTTTCAAACGGACTTGCTATTATCCACCCAACTCTAAATCTCATCCATGAGAATTCTGTAAGAGAAAACCTTTATGAGTACCTTAATCAACGACCATGGCCGTGCCATTTTCTTCATTTCCCACTCTAATGACTCTATCAAAAAAGTAGCTTCACAGAAGGAATTTATGTAGGTTATTACCTTTATAATAGGTTTAGATAAAACACAAATCTGAGCAAAGTCTTCACATAGTTGAACTCTGTTCTCAGGATCTGTGAGATGGGCTTCAGTGACATCCATTTCAACTCTACCTTTGGGCCGTCAAAAAGAATTTATTACTAAGTCAGAACTTACTTCTTATCATGACTTAAAGCTCATCATCCAAGATCATGAATTGCAAAATTCCCTTCTGTCTTCCATTTCTTCCACTGCCTCATTTCTCCTTAATCCCCTCTTCATTTTCCTTGATGCTCCTACTCCTTATGTCCCTCCTTGTACTATCAGTTCGCTCCTCCTCACCTAGTTTCACTTCCTCACCTTCATAATATTAGACTTCTAGCCAGTTATTTCAACAGGTGCTGCCATCAGTCATCCAATCATGTGGTCCCTTTCCCTTATGGTATTTCTATAGGGGCAACTAGGGATAACCGCCAGCTCTGCATTACTCCCACCATCATCATTTTCTGATCTTGATGCCTCAACACTCCTAGAAAGTCCCAGAACCGTGCCCAGATTCATTACAGTCTAGATCCAGCTGGACTATCACCAGTGTGTGAAAATTTCATTCATCTTTGATTAACTCCCTATAACACTACTTAAAACAACTAATCCATTTCTCCCCTCAATTCCCTAACGCCAGTCTACTTTTCCTTCCCACAATTTACTGACTATATTGAGGTCATCTATTTTGTTTCCTCATGTTCTCTATTTCATACCTCAAATGTCCCATAATGTCTTCACCTATTCTCTCCTTTTTAACATCAGAGGATGGGGCAGTTCTCTATCTTCTCACTGTTCATCCTTCTCATTGTGTGCTCGATTTCATCCTTGAGGACCTTGCTCCAGGATCATTCCCTTGCTTCCATTTTAAATATCTCTTTCTACACTGGTAACTTCCTTCCCACCTACAAAAATGCTCAAATTCCCTCAGTCCTTAAAAAAAGAAAGAAAAAAGCCTTTTCCCTTGATCCTGAAGCTCTCTCTAGTTTTTATGTCGTACTGCTCCTACCTTTCATAACTAAATTTTAAGAAAATAGTAGTCTACTTTTAGTGGCCCCACTTCCATGTCACCCACTCTTTCCTCTGCACTTATAATTCAGCTTCTTTCTTTTCATCATGATAAAGAAATTGTTCTCACCAAGGCTAACAATGACTTCTTCATTGATAAATCCAATGGCTTTTTGTCAGATATGACCCTCAAATACCTCTGGAACTATTAGTAACTCCCTCCTTCCTTGACTCAGATGAACCAGTGTCTCTCAATTCTCTTCCTGCTTCTCTTTGTCTTTTCAGTTGCCTGCCCTGGTTGCTCTTCCTCTACCCATCTCCGGAATATGAATTTTCTGCAAGGCTCTTTCTATATGTGCCTGGCATATATAAAATGCTGAATAAATGTATGTTGACTGACTGACTTGACATGCACAGAAAGCAATAAACTGACTTTTCTACTTGATGAAAATCATGAATTTCAGTTTAGCTTGATTTTACTATCTGTAATTAGTGTGCCTTTAGTACCTAAAAGCAAATCTGGCACAAGCTGTACTTTGTGAATTACAGCTAACTTGCAGTATTAAGAATTTCCCATCTGTATGATGACAAAGCTTATCTTTCATTTTTACATAAAATCAAAACTGCCATTTCAAAAATTCAGAGCTCAGAAATCACAGATTAAAAGTACACAATCTAATTACCCTTAAACCACATGTTTTTATTATTATTATTACAGAAATGGTAAGACACTTAGAGATTACCTAGACCAATCTTCTCATCTTGCAAATAAGAAAGCAGAGGTCCAAAATATAGATGTAATTAGTCCAAGATCATAAAGCAAACCAGTAGTAGAACTGGGACTCAAACCTTGGACTCCTAATACCCATGCCAAGCCCCTTCCCACCACGCCTCAGATACCCTTATAACTGTCCACAAAAATTTAAGTGCTGAAAACATTAACGAAAAATTCAATGTAACACAATGGTCCAAATGCAAGCTGTATTTCTCCCCCAAAAAATCTGATTTGTATAAAACCTGAGTATAGCCTATAATGAGTTATTATTTCTAATGTATTTTTTTTCTTTTCAAAGGGATACCATTTTAAGGATGTAGTGCATTCAGGGGTAGCCAATATTCAGACCAATAAAGCAATTATCAAGTGAAGCAAGAGAATCATTTGATTGGTAACATGAAAAATAATTTTAAATTTCTTGCACAAAGATCTAGCATCTTATTTTGCCACAGATGTATTCTTTAAGCAATATATACCTTCACCGTGAACAAAAAAGAATGTCTTTAATAACAATATTTTGTTCAGTCATTTTTTTCAGCCATGACTAACTATTTTGTTGGGAGAGATACTGGAGTGTTTTGCCATTTCCTTCTCCAGCTCATTTTACAGATGAGAAAACTGAGGCCAACAGGTACAAATGACTTGTCAATTGTCACCAAGCTAGTAAGTGTCTGAGGCCAGATTTGAAGTCAGGAAGATGAGTCTTCCTGTTGACAGACCTGGCACTCTATTCACTCCACCACTAGCTGCCTGGCAATACTTTAACAACAATGCATTTCCTAGTTAATTAAATGTATTATTTTATGTTAATTTCAATATTTCATTTATAATTTCTCTGGAATGTAATTCCTTCATAGGTTTAACAAGTACTTTCATGTCTGTGATTAATAAGGAAAGGGAGAAACTATTTATTAAAGGGGAAAAACCCCTATACCGTATAGGTCCTCTTCAATAGTGATATTTAAGCAAATGCTGATTAGTCATTGTCAGTAAGGAAGGATGTCTACTACATCCCTGAATGGAAACTTGGCCTATTACATTCAATTGGTATTTAAAATGGGCTACCTGTATTATTGTTAGATCTATAGCAGTAACGAGGAATTTTAGATACAAACATTACAAACTGTCCCTGGGCCAAGCAGCATGAGATGGGCCTCTAGTTGAGTCAGAAGGGAAGGGCAGGGCATTGCCTCATGGGGAAAGAGAGACATCCTGAAATACAGACCTGAGGTCAATATTGGAGAGGCTCACACATGGAAGGGGGAAGGGAATAGGATGGGGCAGGCAAAAAGTTCACCCCAGCCTGTCATCTACTAACTTCATGTTTTACCTAATGTTATTAATTATTTTCAATAATTAGGTACTAAGCTCTGTTGTTTCTGTCTGCTGAGGGAATAAAGATGATGTTGGTATCCTGAAGCCAAAGTCCAGTTGCCCCATCCTAGTTATGGCTGACAGTATTTCTTTAACACAGATGTCCAATATTTCCTCAACTACATAATAGGTTTCTTGATGGGGAAACGATATTATGGAATCAGATTCATAAAAGGTGCCTTAACTTAATCCAACCCCTTATTTTACAAATAAAAGGAGGCATTTATTAGGGGATAGAGTTCTGAAATTGGAGTCAAGAATCCAGGGTTTGAATTCCTGCCTCAGGCATCGACCAACTTTATGATGCTGGGAATGTGACTTTACCTTTGTGAGATTAAGTGTCCTCATCTGCAAAATGGAAATAATATGTAGTGAGTCCACTAGGCTGCTATGAGGATCCAAGTGAACAGCGTATGTAAAGCACTTTGGAAACCTAAAAGCAGTATATAAACACCAGCTACTATTACTACTATTACTGCTTCTGCTGCTGCTGCTGCTGCTTACTACTACTACTACCACTACTACTACTACTACTACCACTACTACTACCACTACCACTACTACCACTACTACTACTACTACTACTACCACTACCACTACTACTACCACTACTACTACTACTACTACCACTACTACCACTACTACCACCACTACCACTACTACCACCACTACCACTACTACCAATACTACTACTACCACTACCACTACCACTACCACTACTACTACCACTACTACTACTACTACTACTACTACTACCACTACTACTACTACTACTACTACTACTACCACCACTACTACTACTACCACTACTACTACCACTATGACTACCACTACTACTACCACTACCACCACCACTACTACTACTACTACTACTACTACCAACAAGGAAAATGGGAAGAGGGGAAATGACTTGGCCAAATTACATGGTTAGCTGCAATCCCAAAACCAAAATTCAAATATACCTAATTTTCAATTCACTATTTCTATTTCACGCTTCCTTTTTGCAGTTTTAGCCTGTAAAAATGACTCCAAGTTCTCTTCCATCTCTAAAACTCTGACTATAGTCATGGTGCTTCATACATAATAGGCCCTCTATTAAGAATGACAATAACCACAGAGGAACATCTGATGTATGAGTTAACATTTCTCTTTTGCAAACAAGAGGTGCACTGACCTTTC
This sequence comes from Notamacropus eugenii, assembly GCF_028372415.1. Classification (NCBI taxonomy): domain Eukaryota; kingdom Metazoa; phylum Chordata; class Mammalia; order Diprotodontia; family Macropodidae; genus Notamacropus; species Notamacropus eugenii. The sequence continues at coordinate 124,151,645 of NC_092873.1, forward strand.
TCATTCATTCACAGTCTCTCTCTGATGCCTGTTTTTACTTGTATAGCTATGGTGCCTGCATGCACTAGGGAAAGGAAGGGAATATGCATTTGTATAGTGCCTACTATGTGTCAGGCACTGTCCTAAGCTCTTTTGACAATTACCTCATTTGATCCTGATGATAAACCTGAAATATAGGTGCTATTATTAGCCCCCATTTTATAGCAGGGGAAACTGAGGTGGAGAGAGCCTAAGTGTGACTTGCCAAGGTCTGAGGCCAGACATGAACTCATGAAGATGAGTCTTCCTGACTCCAAGACCAGCTATTTGCTATACCACTGCTTCACTACCTTCATAATTGTTGTTGTGATGTAGCCATTTCCAGTTGTGTCCAACCCTTCATGACCTCATTTGGGGTTTTGTTGGCAAAGATACTAGACTGGTTTGCCATTTACTTCTCCAGCTCATTCTACAGATGAGGAAACTTAGTCAAACAAGGTTAAGTGACTTGCCCAACGTCACACAGCTAGTAAGTGTCTGAGGCCATATTTGAACTCAGGTCTTCCTGACTTCCAACCCACTGCTCTATCCACCGTACCATCCAGTTATTCTAATAATGCTCTTGAATTATAATTATCTACATCATTCCTGTTATCCTCAACACAATGTTATCCTCACATTTTCTGAACTTTATGCCAGAGATGTCATGACTGAGTTTAGTCTATTTCCCATCTCTTTTGGACACTGAGATATAAATAAATCAAAAGATTGACATGGAAGCAGGTGAAAAGGGGGAAAGAAGAGTTGATTCAAAAAAAAATAACTAAGTAACTAGGCCCAGAAATTATAGTGTTGACAGCTATCAGAATTTCCAGGAAAAATAATTTGTCTTCCTAGACATTATTCCTCTATGTGATCATTTTTTTTCACTACTTGCTGAGACATTACTTAAATTCCTAGTCTACCCTTACTGAAGATTAGGATGTTATGGGCAAATCTGTGCTAGCAAACAGCATTTTTTGGAGGGAGGGAGGAAAATACTAACAAATTATTCACACTATGGGCATTGTTTTAATTTTGTCATGTA